>NW_023396605.1:83248-326849 GCF_011125445.2 Fundulus heteroclitus
TAAATATGTATATATAGATATTTAAGATTGTTGTTGTATGACTTATAAAAACGACAAACAGATCTTATAAAGTAAAATATACTTAACTACCCTGACCCTGTCTTAGAATAATCTGCTTTAAGAGGGCAAGAGTCAAGAGAGATGGAAAGAAATCACAAAACAAACGCTAAAAATGACAATGTAGAAAAGAAATAAACACCCCAGATAGAAGGAAACTAGAAACACAGCACAATGGTCTTAGTATTTTCCAGCTTTGGGATGATTAAACTCTGCACAATGCGGTGCTGGATCACAGACTCACTGAAAAAAATAATCAAAATAATATCTGATTTCTGAAGAAAAAAAATCCATAAACTGCCTTTAAGAGAATATATCCCATGAACAAAGAACATCTAATACATACAGTGCTTTGGAAAAGTATTAATACTTTGCAAATTTTTCCTCATTTTGTCCCATTAAATCCATAAACTAGTAGAAAATCGTGGAGCGGGAGGAAATGGAAGCAAGGTATGTGCATATGCACACAAAGAAGTGTGGTGCCAATATGCTCCCTAATGAGTAAATACAGTCAATTTGCACACAAAGGAATCTAGGCATAAACCCGGCTCACTGCAAAAAGAGAACTAAAAGTAGGTACACTTTTCTTGAAATGAGTATTTGTCTTTAATTTCAGCAGGTGAATAAGATTATCTGACAAAGAAATTAGTATTTTAACCCATATAATATGATATTTAGATATACTGCACTTGAAATAAGATTGAGATAAATTGTTACTATTTTGAGTGCAAAAAATCTTATTGCATTGGCAGATAAATTTATTTCCCTGCTCAAATCAAGGACAAATACAGCAATTTCAATAAGATTTTACTTCCTTCTCCCTTTTTGCAGTGCTGTAGGCCTCGCAGGTTTATTAAGGAACATTAGTTAACAAACAGCATCATGAACACCAAATAAACCAGCAGACAGGTCAGGATAAAATTAGGGTAAAGGTTAAGTTATAAAATATCCACCAAGCAAAGACGGAAAGTGTTCGACGAAACTGCAAACCAGGGAGACATCGATATAAAAGTTTAGTTCAATATCCCTTATAAATGTTATAGCCGATTTCTTTTTTACATGTGTTACATGTATTTTTACGTTTTTTTTCCAACACTGAAAAAAATTACCACACTGCTCCCATTGCTGCTCTGCTTTAGTTAAACACCCCACAATCCTGCGCTGCCTCACCGAGAAGGTTGTAAGTACTCGGTTCGATCCCCGCAGACTGCCACTGTGGGTCCCTGAGCAAGACCCTTAGCTCCAGGTTGTTCCCCGGGCTGTGATAGCATCCCATAGGGAGTGTTTGCTCCCTATGGGATGGGTTAAAGTCAGCAGACAACTTTCATTGGAATGTGCAATTGCAATGACTGACACAGCCAACCTAAACTTAAAATGCCATGTAAGGAGACTATTAATCAGATGATGAGACATCTATTACCCATGCACGCCACAAACCTGACCATGATGGAAGAAGCATTAAAAACATGTTGGAGGTTGAGGCTAGGAGGTTCACCGTCATGCAAAGTTCACATCTAAATTCAATTGAGAATTTCAGTCAAAACTGTTCTCCATTTATCCTGACCGAGCCTGGGCTGTTTAGCAAACAACTGGCAAAGATGTCACTCTAGATACAAAGCTAATAGACATATCCAAATAACTTGGAGCTGTAGCAACAGGTGGTTTGTCAGGGGGAACGAATGCAAATGCAACCCACACATCCTTTTACTTCCTCTTTAAAAGTACGCACTAGCTTATGTTAGCTTTTCAGATGAAACCCTAATGAAATATAGTTTGGTTTGTGGATAGAATGTGACAAAATTTGGAAAGTTCAAGGAAAGGTGGATGAATACTTTTGTAAGGCACCGTCTAATGGATAATATCGAAAGATAAAGAGCTGGATCAGAAAATTCGACACTGGGAGAGAGCCGTGGCAGTGAGGAGGAGCTCTGAGCATTGATGATGCGTTTTATTTGAACACAGAAGTCTGAGTTTCTGGGTTCCAGGACCGAAAAGTTTTTTTGTTTTTTTTGACCATCCTGAACCCCCAAATTCAACATGGCTGCCTTGTGCAGGAGAAATGCTGATGGCTGCAGTGGTGAACATTTTGTTGTGTGTCAATTCGTGCATTAATAGTGAACGTCCCAGCGACTGACTGCATAAGACGCAGCATGTTTCCATGTTCTCGGCGTGAATTGATAATAATAGTTACGCCGAGCACACGGAACATGCCCAGCTGGTTTTTCTCTGTTGCACCTGGAAAGCGGTTGAGTTATGGGTGAAATAATCCCGAGATTTTAGATCCGACTCATGAGGCCACGGGAATGCAACACAACCAGTAGCAAAGTAATTAGAGCGCCACGTTAGTGCCAAGCCTGCTGTGGGAGCGACGTCCACAGGACCCTGAGGCTACAACTATCAGGAAGCCGTGATCAGAAGATGTCTGGGCACATTTCCCAGCCTCCTTGTTCCTTCGCTTCCCAGTACCCTCCCTTGTAGACGTGCAAGGTCTCCCCAGATGCAGAGTCGTTTATCTTCTCGAACCACAGAGCTTGGTAGTTTTCTGGATGGGCACCTGGAGAAGATGCAAAAGAAAAGAACATAATTTTAACAAAGAAAGTGTCAATGTACGTCAAAAGCACTGCAAATGGCGGCGTATCGAGCTTTTGTTCAGTTAACACGATCGTATTGATACATTTGCTTTATTTTGAATGGAGGTTATTTGAAATACAAAAGACACGTGAAGCAGACCAGGCTCACAACTACAACTATCACTGACGAATACAGAACTGCTAGTCCAAGCTTGCAGGTCTATGGCGCAACTTCTACAGGTAATTACAGCTGATCTCTACACGCCTAAACGACCGGTTACAACGCGACACATGTTACTTGCTTTTGGCTGGAGCTCCATAAGGACCTTCCTTGACTTCCACTGAGAGACAGAGCAGGACGTGAAAAGCAAATTAAGGGACTGTAAATATTGAGCAGGGGTTGTCTAACCTAGAGTTTACTACAATCCTAGAGGTGTTGATATATTTTAACTAGAAATGGGGCCGCTTGGATCCAATCTCTGAGCTGATACTGACTTATCGCTTAGATCCAAAGTTGAGCAGAGGCCACCGATCAGGCTCCGCGGTCCTGCACTGCAAAAACAGAACTAAAAGTGAGTGAAATTTTCTTGAAATCATTGTAATTTTCCTTGATTAGAGCAGGTAAATCAGACTATTTGCCAATGGAATAAGATTTTTGCACTTAAAATAGGAACAATTCATCTCCATCGTCTTATTTCAAGTGCAGGATGTCTAATTATGTTATTTTAGAGATGAATTGTTCCTGTTTTAAGTGCAAAAATCTCATTCTATTGGCAAATAGTCTTATCTACCTGCTCAAATCAAGGAAAAATACACTAATTTCAAGAAATTTTTACTTATTTTTAGTTCCCTTTTTGCAGTGTGTCTTGTCGAAGGTTATGTGTTATTTTGCTCTGGAGGTTTAAGCTTGCCGGCAAAAAAAAATATGAATAAAACATACATAATTTCAAATTCTATATAAACGTATGTTAAAAACAGATGGATTTCCTTTTGACTAGACAGGTGGAGGTTGCCGAACAAGTCTGCAGTCGCTGGAGGGTCCGCTGGCTGCTGCTTGGCATCACCTTCTTCTGAGATAGTTTAGTGTTGAGCGGGAGAAAAAGATTGTTGAGCTCTGTCCAATCAGACATGCTGCTTCCCTGCACCTTCAGTAAAATACCCAAACTTAGTTTTCAGAGAAAAAAAACAAACACGGCTGCCAAAACGGAGACTTAAAAACTCCGTCTGTGGATTCATGTGCAGACTAGAAGTCAGGAGGTTTTTAGAAACTTTGACACAGAAGCCCGCTTTCCACAAAAAAGATGAAAAATAACGGCTGTTAAAAAACCAGAAATGTCGCTGGCATTAA
Organism: Fundulus heteroclitus; assembly: GCF_011125445.2. Lineage (NCBI taxonomy): Eukaryota > Metazoa > Chordata > Actinopteri > Cyprinodontiformes > Fundulidae > Fundulus > Fundulus heteroclitus. Next base: position 87,224 of record NW_023396605.1, read on the forward strand.
GCACTGATAAAAACCAGCGTACTAGAAAATATTTCACCATCATATATTCAAGACTTTATTTCAGTAAAATAGTAAACTCCTGCTTCATTGAGCCATTTACTGTCACATTTCTTAGTCTTTCAGTGCAACATCGCGTCTGTGTTCATGAGAAAGTGGCGACCGCTGGTAGAATCAAATTACGCTATTACCAAGTAGTTTTGTTGCAGGTGAAGCAGATTTTCAGCCCATTTTAGCAACATTTTACAACCTGATAAACCCATAGAGTAAAAAGCAGAAGTTTTTGTTTTGACCGCCGTTATGTTTCCCGTCTATAGCACAGCCCACCTCTCCTCCTCCCTCTCAACAGTCTGTAGTTCCGCTAAGGAATGTATTTAAATATAGGGATTAAAGGATAATTCTGGGGCTTAATATATAATTATGAACCATAAGAACATAAATACAACTCAAGACACGTGCATAGACTGCAGCATTATAACAGACAGTGTAGTTTATTCATATTCACTCAAACAGCATGCCGACTAAAACAGGCACTTAATGTTTAGATTAAGGGGTATCAGTATCAGCAGATATTTATAAAATTCATATCTTGGGATTGGATCCAAGCCCAAAAATCTCCAGATTTTACTATATGATGATATTATCAGAATACTTGCTTGGGTATAGGGGGACTGATGGTCCATAAGGGGCTAAAAAAAGAATAAAAGGGGTGATGTTTGAGAGCTTATACATGCTGTTCACATTTTAGTTGGACAGGGAGAACAGGGGGGTGAAAACGTAGGGGGATACTTGCATGCAACCGGCGTATGAGGAGGAGAGTCCTCTGCATCAGCTGAGCAAACCCCAGCAGAGACAGAAAATATCAGTTCACAAAACAATCCACACAAAGTCGGCATGTAGAGAGTGCCGTGTGTTGCATAATAACCAATTCAATTTGGTTTATTCCTATAACACCAATTCACAATAAATGTCAATAAAGCACTTTCCAAGACACAAAAAAAAAAAAATCCAGATTTTATATTACTAACTAAAGCCTTGATGTAGCTTCTGCAATCAAAGCTTGACCGCGCTGAGCATGGTCGACTGAAACTGGCAGCAGGCCGACTTTAAAATCCTAAACATGCAGTTTGCTGCTCAGCTGGGACTTTAACTGGAACTTTGAGCTTTAGTCGCCGTTTTGGCAACAAACACTCCAGCCGGCACCAACGGACATGGAGAAATATATTGGCACTCCCGGTTAAGAAGTGTGATAACACCTAAAACAAATCTTTTTTTTTTTTTTTTTTACAGAATCCCACGGTGACTTTTAACTTTATTTTGAGTATATTTTCTGTAGGGGCAGAAAAATAAAATCCAGGTCTAGAAAGTGGTTTTCCCCAAAGTCACCAATAGCCTAATTATTGCTACTATTTTTTTTTGCCTGTTTATATAGCAATTATGAAAGATAGCAAGTCTACACATGCTATCTTTCATAATCTGGAGCACACAGAGAAATGATCTTTGGATTGTGTAACGATGAATAGTCAGAGTCCTGGTTCCTCTGTGAAATCTCTGCTGAGGATTTTCTGCCAGATTTTGGTCAGGGGACTGTGACGGAACATGGTTAATTGTGACGGACCATTGGTCTTCATTTTTGGTTCTTTTGGATCAATATCCTGCAGAAATGATATATTCACCAGAGCTCACTGATATCCACACACCGGCGGGCAGAAGGTTCTCTTAGATGTTTCAAAATCTACTTTGAACAAATTCGGACATAAACTACATATGTTTTATGTTTCAAATCAGACCAAAACATTATTAAATTATTAAAAAGAAAAGACTACAAATAGCTGAAAACCATCTATTTGAATATACACGAGACACACAGTAGATATTATACTTTGCTGCTGTGTTCTTAATCTGATTTGTTTTTCCTTTTCTATACATGTTTAACGCAACTTTCAAATTTATTTTATTAAAGCAGATAGTTTTGTTTGTTATGTTTTAGCGGGACTTGAATGCACTTTGGTAAACATCAGTTATTCAATATTAAATATAAATACATTTATATTTATTTCCCAGAGAAACAGAACGACATGGGTCACCTACTTGTTAGAGGTTCCTAAAACTACGATCTGCTGATAAAAGTTAAAAAGTACTTGAGCTAAAATATGGTTCAGTTATATTTATCTTTAAGGGATTATGAGTATGAATAATTTTGCCGTTGTTGATATTATTCCCTAGTGCTTGATATAAAAAAAAATAAAAAAAAAAAATAAATAAATAAAAAAAATATTAAAAAAAATCACTGACCAAAATTGTTTAATTTTCCTGCATTTTTCAGTAGAATATTCTGCTGCTGCAATAAAGGATATATTTCTTTTGAGGCAATTTATGTGTCTTTAAAAAGATTTGTCCACATCTGCTTTAGCATTTTACTGACTTGCTGTTAAGTTAGCAGATTGAGGGAAAAACCACAGAACTCTGCAGGTCTACTGCTGTAAAACTGAAAGCCATTTCTTGCCACCGTTTTACGTAAAAATGCAACACACAGCACCCCTAAGAGCACTTCTTCCCCGAGAAAAACCATGAATCGATACTTGCTTTCATCAGAAACCTCACTTGCTGTGGTGCCAGCCTCGTGTGCATCAGCTAAATGGAAGAAATACGGATGAGCTGTTAAAAGGCAGGTAAGGGACATTTAAGGGTAAAGAAGGGAGAACGGACAGACAGGATTTGCAGACTCCAGAACAAAGTTTTTTTTTTTTTGTTTTCTGAATGTTTCTGACCTTCCTCGGGTGTTGCAGCTGCTTTAACCGCGTCTTTTTCCCTTTCCCGCCGAGTAGAGCGCTGTTTTTCTTCAAGCCTCTGCTTCTCCGCATTAGCTTCGTCCCAGCGGCCTTCTTCCATCAACCGCTGGTCCGGACGCCGCCGGCTGTCTGTCGGCGCCACGCCCTCCTCGGGTTCGTTAAGAGTCAACGCAAGAGAGGAGAAGTAGTACATGTTCTCGGCTCCGTCTCTACAAAGACATCATCAGAGAGTGTTTGAAGCAAAAAGGTGTCGATCTGGAACCGGCGTTAGTTTGATGTTCTCTACATATATCAGTAGTATTCAATGAAATAATAAATACGGTAAAGGGTTCTTTCTCCAGATTTCTTTGGGTTTCAGGGTTTGGTAAACGGTCCTCTGTTTGCCTTCGGTGCCATTCTCCCCTTTACTGCTTTGCATTATCCTGGAAAACTCCATCTTTTCATCCCATGTTCCTGACAGCACATAATGAGCCTTTCCATCCTTATCCGTCACGACTCCAGTCACCTGTAAGAAGATAAAAAAAAAAAAACACACACAAATTTTAGTTACCGAAGTACTGGAAAATGTTTTTTTATTTCACTCTCATTGGATTTTCATTTATTGACATGCTAAAAAAAAAAGAAAGAAACCAAGTTTGACAGACAACAAAACAGATTGTTTCTATAAATCATGATGTTTATTTAGTAAAGTCTGTTTAAGGTTTCTCCTGCCACAGAATGACAGATCTGTGTGATTTCCCTCGTCCTGCAGTCTCCACTGACCCAAACACTCATATTTACAACATAGAGTGATTTGTTTAGATAGTTAATTGGCAGCAGGGTTGGCCCCTAGGTGACCAAGGGGCTTTCTGTGAATATATCTTGGTAGATAAACCCCGCTACGCCTTTGAATAAATGAGAATTATTTTCTTTTTTATATTCGCCGGTGTCCGTTTCTTTCTTCCTCTGAAGGGGTAAGTGAGCGTAATCTCAGAAAATCTGATTTTGACCAGCAGTATAATCATCTGGTCAGGGATATCAAAGTTACAATCCCATGAAATTAAGTCTATAAATTAAATTTCGATGCATTTTTATTTTTTAAAGTGTAATGATAATAAAAATAATGGGGTGAGCTTAATAACATGCAGAGGAACCTAGTTTAATCCAGTTCTTTTATTTGCCTTTGTCTAAGGAAGTGGCATTTAGAGTCTTATCTGGAGATAATTTCGCTTTGCTGCTTTTTGAATATGTTTGATCATAAAATACCGATTACAAACCCAACTGAGATAATACAGAACATTTAGAGCTACCCAGAAATGTCACAGGAAAGATGCGTTGCGTCACAATGTCAATGAAGAATTTTCATTTGAAGAGATTGTTTCATTGTGAAACCCAGAGCCAGATACATTCTGTTGCAGGTTCTGAGATGTTATTCCCGTGTCTTGGACTATCTAGAACCCACCATCACTATTGGCACCTGTCAAAAATATGCAAGCTGCAATAAAAACTAATTTTTTTGAAACTTTTTACACATCTATTAGGAGTGTTGAAGCTGCTGTGTGGAAACCAGGCTGTTCCAGCCTACAGCATTAGGCGCCATCGCTGTAAAAGCGGTAAGAATCTAGGTTTAATACGTTACTCCTTTTTTTTCAGGATTATATCTGAATCAAGCTAAAAAGAAAGTAATGCTTCACACAAAAAGGTGCATTTTGACGGCTTGCGCAAAGGAAATGTCTCACCTTTCTTGGAACATCTCTAGAGAAGTAGCTGTAGGGAGCAAACTTGAGATGACAGCGATCTCCTGTCTTGTGGTTCACCACATCGATCTCCCCCGACTGCCGAAGGAAGTACAGCGACCCACGTTTTAACGGCAAGTACAAAAACAATCAGGTTTTGCGGGTATAAGGTACAGAACATAGTAGGTTACCTGATCAATCCATAACTTCCCAACAATAATGTTGTGTACGGTCGTGGTAACTTTTTTCCAAGAGTACTGATGGTTGCTCTTATCAAATATACACTGGATAGAACCTGGTGACAGACAGAACCATTGCAAATTAACCACACCTCTAAACAAAACCTCTGGCTATATACTCATACAGGGTGTTTTTACATAAGGACATCCTCTAAAATGGATTCATAGTGTCCAAACACCATAAAGTGGGTTTGCAGTTCCAACAACTTTGATATAAAAATGCTAAATTTTTTCAGATTAAAATTTTCTTTGTTGTCTAGAGGAAGATCTGGCACGGGTGGTGAGGACGGCGCTGGGGATCTATGAGATCTGGACACGGTTTATGCTACAAGAGTCCAGAAAAGGGCCCGTCCACACGGGCAATGCACCGTTTGTTCCACTTCCATCAGGTAAACACTTAAAATTCAAAACTAATGGACTCAGAAACAGCTTACTTCCAAAAGCTGTAAGGGTTATCGGCCCCTGCTGAGACGTTTATGGTCTGTTACAATCACACTACTGGTGATGTCTATCTGAACGCTTTAATTTCTCAGGGATTGTCTGATTGCAGAGTTCTGTAAATGAAGGCTCAGGATTACTGCACAGTTTTTACGGCGGACATGAATGCATCAGTGAGGGATCGCTGAGGGATTAATTCATGCAACATCACAGTAATTCATATCGTTGGCTAAAGGACTGATATTGGACTTTTTGGGCTCAGGTAACAATCTTATCAGACCCTAAATACTATTTTTTCATACTTTAAAGCATCCCAGGTAGTGTGCTTGGTGAGTGCAAACAACTAAGTTAATCTCCTTTTAGATCTTAAAAAAAGCGTAAATATTAAGTCTTTGTGTGCATGTTATAGGTTATCTGTGGACATCCTGAACTGTGTTTTTTTTACCACGATAACCTATGGTGACAATAAAGATTCTTGATAATGGATAACATCCCTGAACTTAAGAGCATATATTGTATAATGAAGCCTTTGATGTCTGGCTGTGTTCATTGAGCTTTTCCACCTTTTTGTCATGTTACATTTATTGAGATTTCATGAGAGAGGACCAACATAAGATAATACACTAATTGTGAAGTGGAAGGAAAATGATACGTTCTTATTGAAATTAGCTCAACCACATTCATTTCGTCGGAGTTTCAGCTATTTTACAAAAAAAGATCGGGCAAACATTTATGTCTGTAGATGTGCAAACCTGGGAGAGACGTTTCTAAAAACACCAGAAGCTCAAACTGCACTGAAACAGTGTTTCTAAAAAACTATCGGCTAATGTGGCTGAATACAAATTCACGCCACACTATTCAGATTTTTATCTGTAGCCATTTTTAAAACTATAATTGTTCTCAACACTCAATTTGTTCCAGCAAACTGACCCGTTGAGTGTTATGTTGTTACATGGTAAATATGTTAACGTCTAAGTGGTATGTTTTGCATGGCAACCATTTCTTATACATAATCAAAAAACAAAAAACAAAAAAGCTCAGGTTGTTTTGGTTTGGTTTAGCAGTCCCTGCATCAAGCAAAGTATCTTGTTTTAGTATCTTGGTGTCTTGTTCACTAGTGATGGTAGGATGGAACAGGATACGGACAGACGGATTGGGGCGCCGTCTACAGTTATGCGGACGCTGTTTCGTTGTGTTGTGGTTCAGAGCCGAGCTTTGTAGCAGAGCTCTTGATTTACCGGTCCATCTACGTTCGGACCCCTGCCTACGGTCATGAGGTGTCCCTTCTAAACTTTCTTACCCAACCTTGGAAGACAATGTATGGGTATAAAATCCACAAACCATAAATCATATTCCTCTCCAGACATGAAGAGCTCAACGAGCAAACTCCATATTGTTCAAGACTGCAGAAAATCTTTCATCACATGCTGGAATTATTCCTTTAAGATACGATTAAACAAACACAAAACTTACCCAGTGGCATAATGGAAAGATATTTCCCTCTGAACTTGCTGGCCAGTGTAATCTCCTGTCTAAGGGTCCAGCCCTTTTCGGAGAAGGCGTGGTGAGCTGCGGCTGGTGGGTGGTGACTCACCTGAGGAGGAGGGGATGGGGGGGCGGGGGGGGGGGGGGGGGGGTTGCAGGGTAAAGACAAAGTTTGATCCTTCAAACCAGACATCCCTAATGCGTAATGGAAACATTCAGGCCTTCCAGCTGTGTATGAACTCAATGCAAACAATGAAGAGAAACCAGAACCTTCGTCCTGGTCAGGGTTCCTACAGCATAAGGCAAGTTAAATTCAAGACTTTTTAATGCCACTTGAAATAAAAAGTTAAGACCAACTTCACGATAAACAAGATAAACCTGGTTGCGACAACTTCACCCATATGTTTATTTTAACATAAACCATTACTTTCTGGCTCAGTAGACATGATAAAGATTTTGAAAAACATTCCATATAGGAAGAAAGCTTAAAAAAAAAAACACACAAATTACAGATTTTTTAACAACTACTGAACTGAATTCACAAACTTTGTTTTGTTCCCTACTAAAATAAACTATAAATCAGTGCCAACTCTTTTTCACAGCTATGGTCCGGCCGCAACAGTTTTTATTGGTTCCGCTATCGGGACAGAACCAATAATGGTTACATTGAGCCGTTCGGTAAATTAAAAAAAATATAATTGTATGAATTATTTTACTGTTTGGTAAGGATTACAAAAATAAAATCCTATTTATGACCTGGTAACAATTTTAAGACCTGAGAAAGACTGATTTAAGACATTTTAATGCCAATTAAGGCCTTAGTTTTATATTACAGAATTCAATGCCTTTTAAGACTTTTTAAGGATCCGCAGGAACCCTGCTGGAAACATCAGGATGAACATTTTTTCATCTGCCAAGCGGATTTGTGTATTCTTGCACACCTGTTCACAAAGCGAGCGGTAGCCGGACTCTCGAATCCGATCGAGCTCGAAGGTTTCCCCCAATAAGGGATTGAAGGGCTTTCCTGTGCGGTGGACCGTGGTGGAGTAGGAAGAGACGGTGAACGCTGCCACATAACACATCTGCTCTAAGGAGTTATGACACTTGGCAGCTTTATCCAAGAGCTCGTAGTATTCAAGATCCTCAGACAGACGCTGAAGCATCGACAACGGCTCGTTGAAATTGACCTTGAAACAAAAAACAAGACGAGAAAAAATATAATTATGTCTTTTTAATTAATTTAAGGTAAAGAAAATCAACAACAGAGAGTCAAAATTTCCGTCAAAGGATCCATTTCTCACAGGCATTGGTATCTTTGAGAGCTCTTTTCCAATGCAATTCTTCATGATGCTCCACAAGTTCAGGTAATAGTTGGGTTTGTCAGGAATACGAGTCCTTCTTTGCCTAACCGGCTCCAGCTCAAGAGGCGGCAAAGACTCTGAATTAGACGCCAAGGAAAGTTCATCAAACTGACAGAAGAAAGTGGAAACATTTGAAAGGTTAGTGTACATTTAGCATGCCAAATCAAGGCAGATCCGATGATAAAAAAATAAAATAAATCAGCATGTTTACCGACGTGTCGTCCGTTCCCATCTCGCTGCTTATCCCGCTGACATTGCTGCCAGACCTTCTGGAGAACAGAAAAAAGAGAAAACACCACGCATCAGAGAAAGTACCTCAGAAAAGCAAAAAAATTAATTGAAAAAGAGAAAGAAAGCAGGAAATACCGGTGGTACTTGGGGTCGGCCGGAACAGTAATGAACCCTGTTGGGTCTTCCATCGCATCGAAGAACTCGTTGTCATCGTCTTCGTCACTGGCGTCGCCCTTTCCTGAAACACCACCTGCAACGACAACGCACGGTATTGGCGGACAGTTCAGCCATCCTGGACATCTGAGTATAAATTAATTACCTAATTGGGTTTTATTATTTGTTTGTTTCAAAAATCATGACATAAAGACATTGCAGCTAATGTGGTAAAATGCTTTTTCACCGCTTTTCTTCATGCAAGGACCAAAGTAGCTTACCTTTATCCCAACATCTAAAATATCTCCAATTTTAAAAACTAGACTAACCTTGCACCTTCTTTAAATTAGTTTCTGATCTTCTGTACCTTTTCTTTTTACTGTAAATACACTCACAAGCCACTAGACATTGGGTTAGACCCCTTTTTCTATACAGAACTGCCTTTTTTCTTCAAGGCAGAGATTCAACAAGCAAACAGCCATGATGCAAATCTCCTGTTCCACCACATGCCAAATGTGCTCTGATGGCGTGCCATCTGGCTAATATGGTGCACAGCGAACCACCGACATGTTCACTCTGCACCAAAGTTGTTCCAGACCGTACCTCTAATTTTGAAAGGAAGAAAAAGGATGTTGCCTTCACATCGTTAATGTCACTGTAAAAACGTCATTCAGATTTTCATCTTATAAATGGTGGAGAAAGAAAAAGTCCGGAAAGTCAAACATTTTCCCGTACTTCATTGTTGTCTTTCCACACTTACCCCAGCCTTAGACACTGATAAAACACATTTCTACATTTTAAAACTGTGCAGGAGCCCTGCTAACAGACCAACAACACAGAAATCCAAAATGAGACCCTCACTTTTAATGCTTAAATTGGGATTACTCAAGGAAGGCGGAAGAACTGTGGCGCCTCTGAACGCTCTCTCCAGGTGGTTGTGCTGTTTGGCTAGTTGTTCCAGAGTCTCCTCCAGACGAATCCTTTGGTCTCTTTCAGTCTGTAAGGCCTTCTGCCAGCGCTTACTGTGCATCTGGGCTATGGAGAGGAAGTCTCTACAAGCCTTCAGGACAAAAAAACACCACCATGTCAGCAAAAAATAAAACAAAAATGATATTTTGGTCGCTCTTAATCGCATCAACCTTACATTGATCATGGCATTGGAGGTGATTCGGAACAGTGTGGCCCTTTCGGTGACTTGTCTGATCTTTTCCCCCATCTCCGCTCCAACACGCAGCGCCTCCAGCTCGGATAAAGACCTAAATTTATGAAACCAGGACAAAATTGTACTGAACAAAGTAGGAATGCCAACAAATCATTTGCACCTCTTTGTTTCTCTTGGATAATCTGTAGCAGACGTTCAACCTTTGGAGAGCGGAGCCGTGTTTAACAATCAGATCGTTGCAGGTGGTGAGGTCTTCCACCTTGCTGCTCAGGGTACGCAGTGTGGACTGGATTTCAGAGTTGTGAGAGCCAGCGCCCTGTCCCGACACAGGAGCGACTACACAGAACTCGTCACCAGAGTCATCTGACGACAGAGACAAGTAGGATAACACAACAGTGTCATGTCTATCTGTATTAATAAGAATAATAGCAATTATACACCCTCTTTAAGCATCAACCAGTTGGCCTTTATCTCACCAGATTCATCCTGCATGCGCACAGCTTTTGCTTTGGCCAGTTCAAGCGCAGTGATCCATCGCTGGCGCTCAACTTCAGAGCTGGCCTTCAGGTGATAAGTCTGCGCCCCTCCGTTGGAGACGACAAAGTTGCACGAGTCCTCCACGGCGATGTTGGCCGTGGCCAAGTTTATCGTGCCTCTGCAAGTGTGACCCATCTCCGCCTGGGACCTGGAGACCCAGAATTGAGGTGGCGTTTCAAAACTACCCTCTTATAAAGCGAAAAGGCACATGATATTTCTATAGGGTGAGTGTAGGTGCGCATAAAAACGAACCAAAACATTTTTATTTACAAAAGAAAAAAGAATTAGAAACCACCCTAAGACAGAATTTTAACCACCTTAAAGCCTGGGTTTTTTTTTAAATCCTGGGTAGCCATTTATCTGGCTAATTTCACTTTCCTTTAGCTTTGGCCCCTCAAGTGATTCAGTACTTTGCTCTGTTTTCCTTGGCCTTGTTGAGGGGGTGGGGTTGAAGAGAACAGCCTTGCCTCCCCCCCCAGGACTTTTAAATCATTCTAAATGAGACAACAGCACCCCCTGCTGTTTGGTCTGTACCTGTGGTCAGTATTATGATTAATACTATTAATAATCTCCTAAAAAAAAACGACAAAACTTCATGTAACTGAAGTGTGTCTTTAATATTAATGGCCTGATATTATTTTAACCCTATGATTTTCATAGCTAGTTAAAAGCTGACTGCAGGCATGAGTCGGGCTAAAAGCTATTTATATTGTTAATATTACATAGTTAGAAAAGTGTGGTAATGTTAACATTATAGTTGTTAAAAAAATATTGTTATGGTATAAATGAACCCATATATCTGTCACAAAGAATTCTGGGTAATGTTCCGAATAACAGCTTTAATGCATTAAAACAGAAAATAATTTACATTTGAGAAACATTTTTGACCCATTTAGTTGGGATGAGACCTGGAAACATTTCCTTCATTAAAAGGGGGCCGCAACGATGATTTTCTCATTTTATGCTTCAGCTTTTATTCAATGAGTGAGGTTTTCAGTGTCTGCAGAGCTCCTTCAGCTACGACAAGCTGGCACTGGTCAGCTTGAGGGGGCGGGGCTAAATTGAAGGCGCCTTCACGGATCTTCCGTGTTTCCGGTTCTCATCATATACCAGCAGTGAACTTATGGAAAGCTCCGGTCAAGTACTACTGCTCGACCACAAGAAAGGGTATTATTTTCATTAATATTACCTTCATTAACTAATAAAGCTAATGATTGTAGAGACATGGAGCTAAACTAGTGACAGCCACTGAGCTATATAATACACTGGAGTGCTAATCACCGTCTGTTTGAACGAGTCGCTTTGAAGCCACCAGCTGCCATATTGGTACTCCCTATTTCCCCCCAGTAACTAGGGAATATGTGTGCTACAGCATCGAATAACGAGGATTTTCTCATGTTCAGGTGGGGCTTAAGACTTTTAAAATGTCAAATGCCATATAGTTTTATGTTATGTTCTAAAAATATCAAGTACTGAGAAAGTCATGTGCTGAAATATTTTGCATTTTATTCATTTAAATATATATGTTTAACATTTATAAATATATAAATAAGAATGTACAAAAACATATATTTACATGTGTATACATATATATATATATATATATATATATATATATATATATATATATATATATATATATATATATATATATATATATATATATATATATATATATATATATATATATATATATACACACATACTTATATATAAATATATATATATTTAATATAAATAACATGTAAAATATTTCAGCACCTAATTTCCAAGTAGTTAATAGTGTTAGTACATCCACTGACTGTAGAATTACCTGTGAAATATTTTCACACAGTCAGAAAACTGCTTGTTGTTGCAACCAAATCCTATTGGATTCTGAGAGAGTAGGGAGTAGCAAGATGGCGGCCAGTGACTTCAGTTTTTTGGCAAAATCAGCACTCCAGTGTATTATATAGCTCAGTGGTGACAGCAGGTAGATGATGAGGAGTACTAGAAAAACGGAAGGCCGGTGAAGGGGCCCTCGAATTTAGCCCCGCCCCCTCATGGCAAAACAGTGCCAGCTTGTAGTGACGTAGTAGCTGAAGGAACTGCAGTGACACTGAAAACGTCTGTTATTGGGGAAAAAGCTGCAGTATAAAATGAGAATAAAAAAGTTTTTACTTTCCAACAATGTTTGACTTTTCAATGTCTGATTTTTCCAACGCCAAATCTCTTTTTTGATGCCATTGCAAGTGATTTTTCAATGTTTAATTTTTCAACGTTTGATTTTATAAAGCCAAATCTCTTTTCAATGTCGCTGAAAGCCGTCACTGTTTTAACCCCATAATATTCTGCAAATATTATAGAAGAAAGTGAATGTTTGGTTTTCACTAGCTGTAAGCTACAATCATTGAAACTCAGGAATAAATTCTAAGATATGAATCTATCTACAAGTTAGTTTTTGAATTGACTTTCTTGATATAAATTATTATTTTTTTATAAATATCCTAATGTATTGAGATGCATTTATAATTTGTTATTTTTAAGGTTCAGTGTAAACATGGATGTATGTTAGCCCAAAAAAAAACAACAACTAACATGCTTCCTCTGTTTTACAGGCTTTGCTCTATGATTTTATTTAATAACTTACCTGTAGTAAGACAGCAACCCGTTGCTGAGGACAAACCACCGTCTCTGGTAGCCTTTTATGTAATTAGTCCATTTGAAGAGCCAACCCTTGTACGTGTCTCCAGCGGTTGGAGTGGTAGGAGTGGGCGGCTTGGGCTCCGACATCACAACTACCCGTGATTTCACTAAAGGAGTTTAAACCCTGGAGAGTGACAGCACATGTTAAACGTGTACAAACTGCTGCGGGACCCATCGTTATTCCACGTTTGACAAATGACATGCGCGCACAGGCCGGTCGTAAAAAAATCGATGGGAGATTTGACGGCTTATACACAAAATACTACAGTGAGAGATCAGATACTTCCTTTTACTGGGAGATTCAACAACAAAGGCCCTGATAAAGGAGAGCAGAAAGAAATTCTATCTATGGACCAAAAACTACTCAGGCTCCGAAGGACTGTGTGCAGCCAGTCAGAGCTGCATCACTTAATGCCATCTAGCTTTATAACCTTATATGACATAAGGTGTTCCAGAAAGTACAAACAGCAGCACAGATAATAGTTTAAAAAACGCAGTGAGTTCTAATTGTGTTTTGGTAACTTGGGAAAAAAAGAACAAATATTATCCCTGAGTCGACACTCCGTAGAACAACCTTTGCTGCAGCAGCTGCAAGTCTTCACTACATTTGCACATTTAGAGACCGACAGTTTAGCGACTCTATTCAGAACAACTTAAGTTCATCCAGACTGAATGGAAAACATCGGTGAAGAGCAATTCTGCTCACGGACAGCAAGTCCTACCTCTGTCGACTTTTGTCCTACCACAAATATAAACAGGTCTGGAAACTGACATTCAAAGGCATAAAGCGGTCTAAGATCTAAAGCATTTCAGTGCAGCAGTTTCGGCTTTTGGTGAAACATACAGTTTTCAGAGCATCCACCTTCATGACCAAAATCCCCTTCTGCTACATGTTATTTTGTCCATCTTTTAGAGAGCTGGACTACTTATGGCTTTCTCCTCGCCAGTCCTCCCGGATTTTGGGAGCACACAACTAATATTTGTCCTGAGAGCAGATTTTCCCATCAAGGCTGTGAATCTCAGCAGCTCCCCCAGAGTTACAATCAGTTTATCTGATTACTTCTCTCCTCCCAGTTAAGGTGGCAGTGGTCATTCCTCGGTAGGTAGGTAGGTCAGACGATGGATTAAACAACACTGAAATATTCAAAGCTTGAGATGTTTGTTTGTGATCCAGCTTAAAACGCTCCACAACTTGACCTTGACGGACCTGTTTGGTCTTCACAAAGCTGTTTGTTCATTTGTGTTCTCTACAAACCATTGACTTTAAAAGGCAAATGGTTGCGTGGGAGTTTATTCAGAGGTTTTAAAGTAAAGAGTGAACACAAATTTGTACAAAAAAAAAAGGAAACCACTGCAGAATTTTACTTCCACTCCACATATACAAATCTACAAGCATTTTGTACAGTTTTTACCATTATCTTAGTTAGGAACAGTCTGCATAATCTGCCTCTGCTTTTTTTTTTTACTGTATAGTTTTTCTTACTTTGCATATCTCACATTACTGTAACTAGTCACTCTGCCGCTGATGCGCTGATTTTCCTCCACTGAAGGACAAACACAAGATTATCCTGTTCTGTTCCAATTTGCTTTGGCCTGACAGAGATCCCCAGAGATGAATTAGATTCCCATTTATTAGCGTGGGAAAAAAAACTCCTCGCTGCAAAGCACCGGAAGTTACAGGTCCAGAACTAAAGCAAATATTTTTTTTAAGGCGTCGATCACAAAACAATCCAAACTGAGCATCTTTACACAGTTTTATACACAGACTGTTTTTTTTTTTTTGCAGGTGGGAAACCCGCTAAAGGTCCTGTAACTGGCAGAAAAACCAACACCTGTTTACCTATTTTCAAAGACGACATTCCAGGATCAAATTAACGCTGCCTGGATCCTGAGGGGTAAGTTACACCGAGGAAACAGATGCCAGAGCTCTTCACATCAAAGCTACTTAAAACTCCGCCTGCCTTTAAGCTCACAGCAAGCTAAAGCGCAGCAAAACAAGCTTAGGCTTTGTTTGCAGGGGAGGCTGGCGGCCCCGGCAGCAGCGAACTTATCTTTTTCTCCATTTTATTAACTGGGTCGACCACGCAGATCCCCGTCGGGCCACTTACTTGTCAGCGAGCATTAGAAGACGGGACGTCAGTTCAGCAGCGTTAGCTTCGAGCTCTTAGCAACACGCTGTGCGTCGGAACGGGGTTCGGCTAACCTCCTAACCGCTCACATTAGTTCCGCTGAACACTAGCTGTAAAAAAAAAAAATAAAAAAAATAAAAAAAAATAAATAAATAAATAAAGTAGGCCTATATAAAAAAGTGATGTGGCGAATACTCGTTAACCGAATGTCGGAATAAACTTTAAACAAAAATTTTAAGAAATAATTTTTTAAATATTTTTTTTACATTTCGGGCGGCAAGACAACCATAAAATTACTATAAGAGCAAACCTTCCCCCTTTTTCCTTTCCCCCTTTCTCTCTGGTCATTATTTATATTTAGACAACAAAAGAGGGAACAGAATTTTTTTTTCAACAATGATTATACGACTTATAGACCGTAAAACACCCAGACTTCCCCCCTGTTACTTTTATTTTAATAACGGAAGTATCAAAATCCTTTATTAGCTTGTCTGTGGCAGATAAGGCCCCACTCACTATGATGGTAAAGGGAAAGGAAAATAGCACGCCCATAAAATGCTATTAATCATAATTAAAAAAAATTCCCAACTTCTGACTTACTTAATAAATTTATATATTTATACATAAATATATGCATTTTCAGTTTTATTTAAATTATCACATCTATTTTCTTTCATCTATACATAAATATCAAATATATTTGCAACAATTAATTTAGGATAAATTTAATTTCACAGATTTGCAGTCTAATATAACTCATTTATTTGCCTTTTTTTATCGTGAATGTGTGCAGATATTTTAAGTGTAGACACTGTTAAAATAGTTAAAAGGTTTATTAATAGCTGTGCAAAAAAAATTATTGCAAATAAAATCTATTTTCCACATTACTTTAGCAGAGAGCAGTCTTTTCTGATAAAAACTTCCAGCCAAATATATTCTTTTATAAATTTTTTTTTACAAAGCGTTACTCCATGCTTGAATTTATAGTCCATTTTAATGTCCAATTCTGATGTTGCAACACAGTTTGGATTTTACTATCCCTAGTGTCAAGAAATGTGTTCCTGTAGTTTTTTTTCTTCTCATTTTCCAATCATCAACCCTGACAAAAGGGGTTATAAGTCAAAGCTTAAATTTAAATTGTAATTCCAAGAACCCAAATATTTCATTTATTTACCTTTTTTCAAGTGAAAAATATATTTTAGTTGTTGTTGTATCCCTCAGATGCCCAGAAATGATTCAAACACTTTCCAAGGTGCTTTGGTCATTCATCTCTACTTAACAGTACAAAGAAATCTCCATAGTTCATTGGAAAACAGCTGTTTTTCTTTATTTAATATCGATTCCAAACAGTTTAACAACATAACTGTTTAACACAACTGTTTTAAATCCCTTCAGATTTCATCTGGTTACATGCAAGACAAGCTGCATAAAGTAAATGTAACCTGTAGTAATTCAACTGAAATGACGTTTGAGAAGATAATTTAAAATAAAAACCAAACAGAAGAGCTTTACAAATTTCACCAACCTTATTTAGAAATATATTTAGGAACTTTAGGTGCATTTCTCCTCATTTGGATAGCCCAGATAATTATACAAACTACTGCATCTTGCAAATGAAAATAGTATTCACTTTATTAAATTCATAACACAAATAAGAGTTTTACGCTTTCACTGATTTTATTGAACATTTTATAAATCAATCAGACTTTCACCAGCTAGGTCCAAAAAAAAAAAAAAAAAAAAGAAGAAAAAAGAAGCAATGAAGGAATTTTCTTAAAAGAGTTCTGTGTGCATCTCTGTGTTTCTATGCCACACGGCGGCCCGGGAACTTATTTCGTGATGTTGTTTGCGTTCATGCTCTTCCCGCTCCCGCTGAGCACGATGTACGGCGTTTTCTGAGATTTCTGCTTCTCCTGCAGCAAAGCCACCGTCCCAAGAGGAGTGTCGCTGCTGCTCATCTTCTTCAGCAGCGCCTCCTCCTCCAGCTTTTTCATCCTCTTCTCCGTCTTCATCTTCCCGGAGCCCTTCCCGTGGAAGCGGTGCGAGAGCTGCCGGAACGCCTCCTTTGGGGTGAGCTTGCGGCCGGACTCGTCCACGTACTCGATCTTGACGTCGGGCTTGTAGCCGTCCTTGTCCTTGAACTCCTGCGTGAAGCCCCTGTACTCCTCCCTGCGGCTGTACTTGTCGTCGAAGCCCATCTTGTCCTCGATGCAGTAGTTGTCGTTGGGCAGCGCCCCCTTTGTCGCTTTGACGCGGGCCACCTTCTGCATCTGGGTGTCCAACAGGCCTTTGTTGGTGCACAGCTTCAGGGCGGCCGCCAGGCCCGAGTTGACGATGGGCTCCTCGTCCAGGATGGTGGCCGAGGCCGTGGCGAAGTCGGCCTGGTGCTGCTCTTCGTCCAGGTTCACCGTGCTCCATCCGACGTTCTCGTCGATTTCCGAGTCGGAGCCTCCGTCCTCGTCTTTCTCCTCCTGCTGCTCGAAATCCATGATGTCCTCCTGGTCCTCCCTGTTGCCGGATAGTCCGTAGGTGGGAATGTCCCCCAGAGTTCGGCAGAACTCCGAGGTGGCGTTGAAGACGATGTTGTTCTTCCTGTCGGGGTCGTTGTCGTCGTCGCCCTTCGCCAGCACCTTGATCTGCTCTGCCACCTTCTCCCCGGAGTCTTTGAGGAGCCGTTTCTGCCTCAGCTTCCTCTGCTTCTCCAGCTGTTTCTGCAGCTCCTGCTCGGCCTCGTCCTCCTCGATCACGGCCGCCTCGGGGGGGACGTATTCGTCCTCGTCGCTTATGTCCATCTCCGCCATCCTGATGTCATCGGACATTTGAGGAACCGGAGGCGGCCCGCCGTCGCCGGCATCTTTCTCCTTCTCCTCCTTCTCTTGCTCCTCCTCCTCGGCCTTCCTGCTGCCTCGGCCTCTCGCCCTCGAGCCGAAATCGGAGGTGCGCGTGTCGTCGGCGAGTTCGTCCGCAAGCGTCACCTTCTCCTTCTTCCTGATCTTCTTGACTTTGCGCTTTGTCTTCTTGAAGCCCACCATTTCCTGGGGCGTGTAGTACTCTGACGCGATGGTGAGGGCGGGCATCTCCAGGGACTGGGCCTGATTCCGCAGCGCCTCTTTCATGGCCTGGAGCTCCCGCTCGCGCTCCCCGTCCGCGAAGCCCCAGGTGCCCAGCCGGAAGCTCTTCTTCTTCTCCCCTTCGATTTCCTCGTCGTACTTGGAGAGCACGGCGTGGCCCTTGAAGGTGACCATGTCGTCCACGCTCTCCTCTTCCTCGTAGGGCTTGTAGTCGGGCTTCTTCTTTTTCAGCTCCACGTTCTTTTCAGCCTTCTCCTTGTCCACAATGCCCACGTTCACCAGCACGTCTTCCTCTTCCTCCAGCACGCCTTTGTCCTGCAGGGTCAGGACGACTGTCTGGCCCTCGGCGAAGGAGTCGACCTTGTGCTGCACCTTGAGGCCCTTCAGGTCCTGCGATGAGTAGGAGTCTCGCTTGCTTTGAACGAACTCCTCCTCCACCAGGGTGCTGACGCCGAACTCTTCGTCCATCTCCTCCAGGAGTTTGGCCCTCTTCTCCGCCATCTCCTTCTCCTTGGCCAGCTTTCTGCTTCTCTCCACCCAGGCGGCGGTGTCGTCCAGCCAGTCGTCGTCGCCGATGGCTTTGACTTTGCCCAGCTTCTGGTTGAGCAGGCGTTTTTCTTTCATGGCGGCGAGCTTCTCCCTCATGTCCTTCTGCTGTCGGATCAGAACGGGGTTGATGGTCTCGGCCACCAGCGGCTCCTCCTTGGTGCCCAGCTCCTTTTTGCCCTCGTTCAGCTCCAGAGGCTTAAGGCCCAGCTTTGCGCGGAGCTTGTTTGTCTCCTCGATGCTGAGTGACGCATCTCCGCTGGCGCTCTGAGGCTGGATCTCCGCCTTGCTCTCCTCGTACCCGGCGTCAACTTTCTCCCTCTTCACCCGGGGCTCACCGCCGCCGCCTCTATCGGCCTTGCTGTGGCTCTCTCGTCGGCTCTTTTCCCTGGACCTGGAGCGCTTCCGCCGGTCTTTATCCCGATCGGACGCGTCCCTGTCTCTCTCCTTGTGGCGATGTTTCTTATGCTCGCGACGGCGCTCCTCCGCGTCTTTGTCGCGGCTCTTTTCCTTGTGTTTTTTAGAAGAGCCCATTGCTGCCTCCGCTGTTTACAGCTATAAGGTCCGAATCCCACGAAGGCTCGGTCGCCTGCAGGCTTTAGTTGTAACAGGGAGGAAAATGTGGCCCGCTTTCGCTCCTCCGACTAGCTAGCGTTAGCTTCAGAGGCTAAACGGACCACGATGACACGACTCACTCATTTCGGAGAAAGTTAGATCTTGATTTCCGGGTCCTATATCCGCGAATCGTGCGTTAAGTTGCTTCAGCTCTGCTTAATTGTGTTTTCTTTTGTGAAGCCCAGCTCTATTATCCACAATCCTCGACGCTGAAGTCGAAACGAATGTCGAACGACTGCCTTCTTCTTCGTGTGTTTATCGGGCGGTTGGCGGAGCCACGTGAGGTGAGCTAGCGCCACCTAACGGACTGGAGTCAAAACAGGAGAAGAATGACGTTTTAAAAATAAAAATACACACCAATATTAAGGTTATTGCATGGCATTTACAACATGCTGCATTTTTATTTTCCTTCCGAACACGCACACCCAGCTATGCTATCCCATATTAGAAGGGCTGGTAGTAGCAGTAAATACAGCTATTTGTTTTCGGATTCTTTTAGGAGGCAACCCCTATTTCTTGGGGAGTGAAGACTAAACTGTAGTAATAAATCAGTGGCTTCTTATTTCAGAGAATAATTATGTTAATCTTTTGTTTATTTTAGGGCATTGGAAGCTCTTTAATATCTGAACACTGCCAAAGATATCGCTTAGTCTAATGCTAAATGTAAGATGTAAACGCAAGTAAGGACTGGTTGAACAAAGTAAAATTCCACTGGCTCATGTGGCACATTTAAAACAGGTTTTATTTATTTATTTCAATCAATATGGAGCCCGGTCTGACGTCACATTTAATCCTAAAAAGAGTGTTGGGATTGTGACAACTAAGGAGGGTAAGGAGATGAATTTTCCTTCTTTTTATATAGCAAATCAAGTTTTGAGTTTGGTGAATAATGTGAAATATCTACATCATATTCTCAGGTGTGAGCTTTGCGAAGATGAGGAAATTAAGCAACAGTGTTGTAAGTTATACATGCAAGCATGTACATTTAGCATGTGCAGATGAGGTTAAAGTGTCCCTTTTTCAAACATATTGCACCTGCTTTTATACGTTGCGTCTGTGGCGTAAACACATCAAAGCAATAATGAAGAAACTGCAAGTGGCCTATCATCAGGATGCTTCTAGAATCCTTCTCAGACTTTCAAGATGGACATCTGCAAGTCAAAGTATAAAAGCAGAAGCAAAAAAGCTTCTGTAAAAAAGTAAAAAAGCAGAAGGCTCCTCTTACCCAGATGCACCACTGTGTGCCACAGGAGATCATTCCTGCCTGTGGCTATCAATCTCTACAACGCCTCCCTCAGTTATCCTAACACCCCCCTCTGTAACTGTCATTTATGCATTCTCTGCACTGTTCTTGCACAAGTCACCATCACTTCACTGGGATTCCCAAGTGAAGTGATATGACTATTGTGATATGGTAATACCTTGTGTGGAATATTGTAAATATATATATAACAATGTGTGTATTCTGAAGCATGTAACAAAAGTAATTTACCCCTGGGATCATTAAAGTATGTCTGAGTCTGAATCTGAAATGTTTGTCATGAGTACCATTCCAACTTTTCAAGCCTTGCTGACAAACTTAGGAACCTCTTGGATATCACAAACTACGTAATAGCAAAAGCTCTGTCAACATATAGTGATTTTAGATATACCTCAAGCTTTTTGAAATATTGGAATAACTGTTTTGTCATGGATGAGTTGTTTTTTTACTTGATGATTTGTT
This sequence comes from Fundulus heteroclitus, assembly GCF_011125445.2. Taxonomy (NCBI): domain Eukaryota; kingdom Metazoa; phylum Chordata; class Actinopteri; order Cyprinodontiformes; family Fundulidae; genus Fundulus; species Fundulus heteroclitus. The sequence goes on from NW_023396605.1 coordinate 108,103, forward strand.
TCATTTATTTATTGCATTAACTCTTTTGTGCCTCGAAATAAATAAATAAATAATTATTTAGTTGATATTTAATGTAAAAATAGAAGAGCAATGCAACAGTCACACAGCTTGACCGTAAACCCATGGACCAGCACCGCATTTTGCGTTTGTCTCAACAAACGCAATTATGCCACTCCCAACATGGCGGCGACAGTGACGCAGACTATGGACGCCGTCCACATCCTTTAGCTTTTGCCTGATACCGCCGCCTGCTGTTGGGCTTTTTTAGCATCAGGCTAATACCACAGAGTGGTTGCTGCGACTGTTGGAGCCATGGAAGATAGTTACAAATTCACAGATTAGCAGAGAGAAATACCGCGTTCACGCTAATGTATGAGATCCTTTCCTCCGGTTCCTTATATTAAAAGGTAATATTCTTTCGGTTCTAGAATTTTAAACTAGCTGTCTCTAAAGCAAACCGCAGCCTGTCTGTTATTGTTAACTTTTGTTAGCCTCGCTAGGTATGCAGACTGCACCCGTGCAACTTAACTGAGGTGACCCGAGGTTTTCTAAATGTTGTGCAAGACGCCTGTTCGCATCAAATGTTGTATTTTAGACACATTCAAAGTTGTCCGTGGGACTGAGCTAAACGGGTGTTAGCCACCGAATATCGCTGAGATTGACAACTTTAGCAACTTGTTAGCACCGTTTTATACGTAAGCGTGACATTATAAGCGAATTTACTGACGCAAATTAATAAAAAAAAAATGTGCTTCGTTTGTTGCCATGGCGATAGCTGGTCGGAAATGGGTCACGAGCGTGGTGCTAGTGAAGTTCGCCGAGCATCGGCTCTGATGTGAGCTGCTACGACAATGGCTGCTGCTGTTGTTTCACTTTTCACTCGGTGACGCCGGAGGACCGCAGTAATCTCGTTCTCCGGGAGTCCGAGCGGCCCGTCGCCGCCACGCACCGCCCAGCGGCAGCTAACGCTAACCGGTTATCTCCACTAAGTTGTCGGTTACCGCGAAGTTACGTCGTTTTAAGGGTCAAGGATTCTCGGTAGGAAGCGACGCCTGGCGTTAACGTCAACCTCCAACGTTAGCTGTAACTGTTCTTTAAAAACAAAACAAAAAAGTAAGATATTTGTGTGCTACGGGTTTTGGCTACTCTTTTAAATGCGGTAGCCAGTTTCAGCAGCATTTTCTGGTCATATTTGATATAACGACCATTATTGTTTTTTTGACAAAACTATCCTTTTTTGCCTGTTGTGAATGTGTGTATATACACAAACATAATTATTTGTATTCACGGTGGTGGACATGGGTTATACATTCCGATTCAAATGAAGCAGTTTCTCCCTAAATTTGGCATTTAAAGCAGAGTATTCTCTGTGTTCTCTTTGTGCTGACCACCATGCTGTTTGTTGTTATTTCCAGCAGGCTGTAAGTGGGTGACATGGCAACCGGAGGAGCTCCATTTGATGACAGTGCAGAGGAGCTGCACAACTGGACGGCTCCCAATGGCAGTCTGGAAGACAGACTAAACAACATGGTAAAGACTCTACAGTCTAAAGTCCCACTGACACATTGCAATTGACGATGCAACATACACATCTGTTATATTGATTATTTTCCCAAGATTTCAGCCATACTTTGTTTTGCAATATACCGGCAACAGCATATTGGTTTGTCAAACCTCGTGGAAAATAATAAATAAAATGTTAATAAAAAAACGTATGATGTTTGCAGACTCTAAATGCTTATATTAGGTATTTTAACATAGAGCTGGACGATATAGGGGAAAAAAGCATATCGATAAAATACAAATCATATTGATCGATATCGATAATTATCAACACATTTTATGCTGTTGCTTAGCGACCTATTTTTAGGGACAGAACACACAAACACTGAATTAAAACTCAACCCTTTATTTAACCAACTTTTTACCAAACTGCATGTTTTTAAAAAAGAATGTGTGCTCTTTGAACTCTTTGAAGGGGGCAGGGCTTGATGACAGAGGGTTCCTGGGTAAGCGTTTGTGATTGGTCGGGAGGATTTAATGAATGTAATATTGACCTGCAAGGCTAGAATGCAAAAGGAAGGAAAACTGTTTATTCTATTGGACTTTTTATTGAACTTTTTTTTCTATCATCTATCGATATACGTCTATCGATCGATATATATTATTGTTGAATTATCGTTCAGTCCTATTTTAACAAATTTATTCAGTTTCCAGTAAAGCCTGTGAAAAGTTGAGATGCAAAAGCTCCCAATCTTTTTTTAAGATTGCCATGAACTGTAGGACAACTATTCATTGATGCGTGTTCTGCCTCTTTAGAGGATAGAATGTAATTTAATGAAATAGTCATCGTATTCAATCAGAAGATCATCTTAGTCACTGAAGAACAGAGGTGTCCAAAGTGCGGCCCGGGGATAGAATGAATGTTCTTATGATGGAACATGCTAGGGACAACACAAAGTGTTTGTCTCTTCATAACAACGTGTTTGTATTTACTTTCATTTTGTAGTAAATAGGGCCGCATTCATCCAGTCCCTTTTACTCAGATGCGGACTTTGGTGCACTCAAGTTTTTAATTAAATTATTAAACTTTGCTAAATATAGCAGGGGTTTTCAAAGAAAGAATGATCCAAATCCTGTTCTTATTACTGAACATAAATTTTCAATCCTGTCCAATAAGACTGAAAACTAGATACCGTTCTTTTAATTAGGCAAACCTTCAAAATAGTTTTTTTAAGTTTTGGATCAACAATAATTTAAACATCCTTTTCATACAAAATAACGTTGTTTTTTTTCATAAAATATTGCATGTTTAGATTATTAAGATTGTAAAAAAAATTCCAGTCAAATATTTTGCTATTTTAGTTTTAAAAAAAGTTATGTTTTTTGGCTTGTGAGTACTTTAGATTTGACCACAGTGGCCCACGTGAGAAAAGGTTCCGACAGCGCTGCTGGTAGAAGACAGTTTAAAATTTAAATTTTAAAGTTTAAATTAACACCTGGGAACATTCTGTCTTCAGCAAAGAGGCATTCTGTTTACATTCTTTTACAGTGTAAACGTCATAGTTAAAACTGCAGTTTATTTTATGTCGTTGATACTCATCTTTGTCATCACCACAATAAATGTTTCCCAACAACTTCACTCATGTTTTCTGTTGTGTTTGAGCAGAACTGGGGGATCCAGCAAAAGAAAGCTAACCGGTCTTCAGAGAAGAACAAGAAAAAGCTGTCTGCAGCGGTGGTGGAGAGCCGCCTCACTAATGATATTTCGCCCGAGTCCACGCCAGGGGCTGGCCGCAAGAGAGCGCGCACTCCTCATTCCTTTCCCCATGTCAAATACACTACCCAGATGTCTGTTCCTGACCAGGCCGAACTGGACAAGCTACGGCAGAGGATCAATTTCACCGACCTGGACGAGGTAACGGTCACAGTGCTTTACGATGTATCAGACAGCGTAAGGATGTTGTTAATCTGTGCCACAGGAAGTATCTGACAAGGAAAGCATCTTCAGGGACTTGCTGGTAATGAACCATAATTTCTGTATTGTCTCAGGAGTTTTTGTTGTTATGCGGCTGCACACCGCAACCAGTTTATGAAGTTCAACCAACATATTTCTTATTCCTGGAACAGCTAATATCAGCAGGCATAAATGTTTTGGGTTGTCTTTAATTTTGTGGGGATACCAAATTCAGGCCATTCTGAGGAAGAGAATGGTGAGGTTTCCCCTACTTGATGGGTCTGCCTTTTAAAATCTACTGGATTTCAAATAGTTTTCAAAATCTAAGATGAATGTTAACGACAAGAGGAACACGTATGAACCAATAAAACCTAGAAATGAAAGGCAGTGTAAGGGTAACTGTAACACCAGCTTCTATTTATTTGATAGACAAGCATAGAGTTAGCCTAATCTAGCGTCAGGCCTTAGAAGCACCGGCAAATGAGAACTAAAGGCTGAAATACTTTGATTGTGGAAAGTCTGTTTCTGAGGCCAGGGTAGAGTACGCTGACTAGCGATGCATTGTCTGAAGCTAGAAATGCAGCCAAAGCATGGCCGCTAACTGGTAGTTTCCAAAATTTATTCAGTTTTTTTAATCCCTCCTCACCTAATAAATAACTAGTAATATTGTGCAGTTTATCTTGAGCTTTTTTATTTTACCTAAATCTGAGAAGAAAATAAAGCTGAGCTTCACTTATTGTAATTACAGCATTTTTAGGAATTCTGTTTATAAAGTGTTTCACATAAAATTAAAATAAGAAAAAAATGGAACAAAATAGCCAAGAGTTCTTCAAAGAAAGTGGTCTTAAAGAGTTGTTTTCATATTTTCTTATAAGCTATTAAACGGTATGGCAAACAAGACGCAACCCTCTACATCGCTTTCAGTTTTAAAACGAAAATGATCAAAACCTCGAGTGATTCTCTCTTTTTTTTCCCCCCCTCTGCTCACCTTTCATTGATCAGCGGAGCATCGGCAGCGACTCCCAGGGACGCGTCACCGCTGCCAACAACCAGCGGCAGATAGCCGGAGAGAACAAGAAGCCTTACAACTACCTGCCTCTGCATGTCAACACTAACAAAAGCAAAGAGCTGCTCCATCCCTCCGCTTCTGCTCCAGCTACGCCGGCTATCAAGGAGTCGAAGAAGCAGAGTCCGGGACGGAGGGAAACGTTAAGTCCCGCCGTTCCTCACAAGGAACCTCCGAGGATGAGCCGAAGCGGCACGGAGAGAACCCTTCTAGTGCAGAGAGAGTATGGGAGACAAGAGCCCAGAGTAGACAGCAGCCAGGTAAGGTTTTATAGTTAAGGACGCCTGTTTGACGTTCATCTAACAGTTTATCCTTTTAAATAATAAAACGACAAATGGCGACCTGCAGAACTTTTGAAGACTTTTGCACTTTGTCCTGTTACAACCACAAACCTTCGTGCATTTTAATGGGGTTTCATTTGGTAAACTAACATAAAAGTAGTGCCGAACTGGAAGTAAAATGAAAATGGACGGTTATCTTAACTGTTATATGAATAAAAATCCCCAAAAAATGTAGATGTGCATGTTTATGTGTAGCCATTTTTCTAAAAGGTCGGTTTGTTTCATGCTCTCCTTGCCTGGCCTCTCAGGTCAGCCGTCTCCTGGTAGAGTTGGAGCTGTGCTGTAATCTTTTTATTTTCAAAAGATAGATTGAAGACTACGCTGATGCTTCTAACCTGATTTATAGATATTTAATAACCCACCCTAGCTTTAGACTTTCTCCACATCTTCTTCCTCGTTCTGTTTGTGAGATTAAATTACATGCGGGCGGAGTCCTGCTCACCGACCGGGGGACTTCTTTCGGGCCGTCCCAGTAAAGAGAGCCAAAAAAACATGTGTAGCAGAGTTTTTCTTTGCAAAATGAAAGTAAAATAAAAGTTAACAACCATTTATCATTTACTTTCACCTCACAATTACTCCCTGCTTTGTGTTGGTCCAGCACCAGAACACATTGAGGTTTGTGTTTTTAGTGCGTCAAACTGTAAAAAGACGTTGAAGCAGGATGAATACCTTTCCCAGACGCTGTACGGCAGCGTTTGTACACCTCAGTACTCTGGACTACCTGAGGAAGAACCAAAACTAGGATGAAAGTGAGGGAGCGGTTGTGCAGCTGAGAGCTGACTGTATGTAGGACAGTTTCTAAATATGCCACCAGTGGTGCCCGGCGAGTTTTGTGCCCTACCCCCTTTCTGCCCTTATTTATCCCAGTCACAGCTATATCTACAGACGCTCGCTTCACATTTCTCCTGTGTGTTTGCTTTTCTTTTCTCTTTATATCCTCTAACAACCCCCCACCATACGCCTTCCTCCTACTCATACTGGCTTTGTCCGGTCTCAGGTGGTGAGCAAACTGGTCCAGATTCGGGACTACATCAGTAAGGCTAGCGCCATGAGGGACGATCTGGTGGAAAAGAACGACGTTCCAGCCAACGTTGAGCGTCTTTCTTACCTCATCGACGACCTCAAGGAGCAGGAGAAGTCCTATTTACGGTTCTTGCAGAAAGTGCTCGTAAGTCTGTTCCTTTTTTTCTTTTTTTTCTCTACGTATATCTTTGTTTTTTTTTTGTTTTTTATGCCATAAGACTTGGCTGAATTAGTTCAAGGAAATGTGGCCTGTGTAAATGATGCCTTTAGATTATAGCTAAAAACAAACCCATGTTGAGGGGTGGCAGGCAGATTGTCATGTGTTACTTTTGTTAAAATTGGAATACGCCAAGTTAGCTTCTTGTGTGTATAAGGGCTGGACGATAATTCAATAACAATATATATCGATCGATAGACGCAAATCGATGATAGAAAAAAAGGGTAGATAAAATGTTCAATAGAATAAAAGTTTTCCTTCTTTTTGCGTTCTAGCCTATCATGTAGATTAATACTACAGTCATTATATCCTCCCAACCAATCACAAATGCAGACCAGGAATAAGCTCCGCCCCTTTCAAAGTGTTTAGAGAGCATGCGTTATTGTTTCTTTTTTTTTTTAAATTACAATTTTGGTAATAAGTTGGTTGAATATATAATTTAGTTTGAATTCAGCGTTTGTGTGTTCTGTATCTAAAAATAGGTTGCTAAGGAACAGCATAAAATGGTCAGGGCTGCACTTAAAATGTATGTTATGAATTTGTTGATAACTATTGATATCGATTAATATGATTTCTATTTTATCGATATGCTTTTTTTCTATATCATCCAGCCGTAGTGTGTATTATTCGCTTTTGTTACTTCAGATGTTCTCGTCATATAGTAATAATATTTCAGGTCCTGCAGTTTAATGGATCCAGACGGTTTCTTCTTCTACGGATCACGAGGAAATGATGGACGGCCGATTGTTATGAAGCACGGGTTCCTAATGAACTTTGTTTGTGCCTCTTTCCACAGGCCCAGGAGAGTGACTGTGATGTCGGGACCCTCGACTCTGCCGTCGGCTCAGGGTCACTGGCAGAGAGCTCTTCCCTTAACATAGAAGTTCAGTCATCAGACGCTTCTAACATAACAGTGAGTACGTCTGTGGGAGGGAAAAAAAAATCTGCCTTTTCCTCCTGCTTTTTAACATTTTGTCTCAAAGTTTAAACTCCCAAAGTTTAAGCTCTCTTCCTTCTTGTTTTAGACTTGGTGTTCTTGCAGCATAGCAGTATATATTTTGCTGATGTGGGTTTTGATCGGCTCAGTGACGTGTCGGGGCGGGGGCGGTGGATTTGTAGGGCGGTAGGACAGAATCTGTGCGCGCTGACCAGAAGGAAGAGCTGGAGAATCTGCGTAAGCAGCACGAGCTGCTGAAGAAGATGCTGGAGCAGCAGGAACAGCTGCGAGCCCTGCAGGGACGGCAGGAAGCGCTCATGGCCATGCAGCACAGTGCAGAGCAGGCGCTCGCCGTGATCGAAGACACAGGTGACATACGCACCCAAGAAAACCAGACACAGCTCCACTCACAGTAAACTTGACTTTGAGTTACTGTTTTCTGCATACAACCTTTTTTTAGATAACGTTCAAAAGTAGGACTTAAATACTCACACATTTCTATTTCTGTGTTGTAGATACATTTCTTGATTTTTTTGGATGCTGCCCAAAAATATAGATATGCAGGTATTTTCTACGCCTTTTCCCTTTTTTAACATTTGCTCTCTCCTAAAGTTGTGACTGAAACCACCGGCAGTGTTTCCGGCCTGAGCATCACGTCGGAGCTGAACGAAGAGTTAAATGAGTTGATTCAGCGTTTCCACAACCAGCTGCACGACTCTCAGGTACAGCAGAAACCATCATATCTCTGAATCTTCCTCAAAGTGCCTAAAACCAACTGCATGGCAACATGCCATACCAACCATAACGGGCAGATTTAGTAAAGATGTATAAAAAGCCCTAAAATAAATTCATATGTTATTGCAGGATAAGTGGACAAAGGTAGACAAAATTGGAAAAATCAAACCTTTCATTGAGTGAATTTCTTCAGAATGGAGAAAAAGCTACTTTAAGAATCCCTTCCATTAACTCTTTATACAAACCACTTTTTCCACTAAGCCGTCTCTTCTCCTATAAGGTTTTCCCTGATTTGGAGCATAGAGAGAGAAAGAACTTTGACCTTTTCACTTTAAAAGCTTCAGAGTCCTAGATCCTCTTAAGCTTGTTTTCTCTTTAGCTCACTGCATAGAGTTTCTAAAGGATTTAAGTATAGGGACCGAGATTACCAGTCAAGAACGTAGAACCGTTTCTGGGATTTGGATGATTAGCCCAGTGAAAGAACCCCAATGACCCGTTTTCAGTTTTCAGAGAACGTTTAAAAGCGCTGCTCCTCAGCCTGGAATGATTTACAGCAGGGGTCCAAATTATTGGAGCTGATGACGCTTGAATCACTCCTGAAAGAATGTGAAGAAGAGAGCTTTATTAACTGCAATTACTTGTAGTAAATGATGTAAACGTTTTTTACTTAATGAGTCTAATTGTTGATCTTAACCTCAATCTCCGGTAAAGTTAAGTAAACTCTGCAAGTTTAGGTTTCATTTCTCTCAACCAGCTCCAGTTAGAGCTGAGCGATACAGCTTAAAATAAAATATCCGATCAATCGAATTTTTTTTCCTCCTTTTAAATATTTTAAAAACTTGCTTTTTATGCGTTTCATCTGGGAGTTGACCTGAATTCAAAGTGCAACTAAATACAAGCTGTTAAACAGTGCCAAAAAGTAAAATATGAATAAAAACAAGATGGCCGCCCTGCCATTGTAAACAATAAAAATATGACAAAATGTTTGCTGCTAGTGGTTCTACACAATGAGGAACCCTAACCAAGCTTCACTTCCCTTGTGTAACTTCAAACTAACTTAAAAAAATATGTAAATGAGTTAATTAACGGGCCTCGTGTTATGGTTAAAAAAAGTTTCGTCTTTACAATATTTTGACAATATATTTCCTAAACATATATTCAGCATTGCATGTTGTTCTCTTTATGGAAGTCCACTGAATGCAATGGCAAAGTAAAATCCAGATTTCCCAAAAATGAAATCTTATAAAAATTGTAAACTCGAATTAATCGATTAAATCAATTTATCACCCAGCGTACTTCAGTGCGTTTCAATGCTATGGAGGATCATTTGCCTTGAGATACCTCCCCTTACTGCAGTAAACTTTAGAGAACCCCCCCCCCCCCCCACACACACACACACACACAGACACACCACCATTTGTGGTGGTAAGATAAATTTGGCTCTTCTTTTGGCCGGGTGGACAGTGTATAAAATATATGAGGCTCTCTTTTTAGGTCATATTTCTAGCTCAATGAAACATGGGAGTCATCATTCAAATTAACAGCAAATCTAGTCAACTTTAAAAAGTAAGATATGAATAAAAACTGCTTCAGTTGCATTAATTGTTAATAATTTATTGGATGGCCACTTGTGGTTTTGTTGAAAAATAATAACGTCTATGTGGGACTTTTTTTTTATGTGGGACTAAAAGAATGTACTCTAGTTAAAGGTTAGATTTTTAGGTTCCTGCTACAAAAAAATTGTGAATTTCTTTTAAGGCTTTTTTTACACAGCTTTACCAGAGATACCAGTAAATGTGGCCAACACTGTAAAAATTGTAGTTTATGAACTTAATATGAGAAAGTTGGTCACTTTACCAAAAACATTTACTTAACAAATGAAATCCCCCCTCCAGACTAAAGCGGTGCCAGATAACCGCCGTCAGGCACAGACTCTCTCCCTCTCCGGAGAGGTCTCCTCGTCCTGGTCCCGGCCCGCCCACGCCGTTGGTCCACCTCAACACAGGCCGCTCCTTCACTCCGCTTCGGGCCCGCATGCTGGGCTAGACGCCGACGGAGCGACTGCCAGTGCCAAACTCACCAAGTTACAAGAGCTTCAGGACAAAAAGCAGACCATGGACAAGATTCTGCAAGAGCTGCATTCACTCCGAGACCAGACCCTGAACAATAACTCATGTATGGGACATTTTTAAAACATTTTTGAAACCGCCGTACAGCTTTAATCTTCACAAAGGGTTAATGTATTGGCTCTTGCTTCCTTCAGGTCGTGGCTTGTCAGCACAGGGCAGCACGAGTATAGGAGGATCTTCGGATTGTCCGTCAGCTCTCTGCTCAAACGCAGCCTCGGCCTCTTCCTCCTTTCAGCCTTTATTTACTCAACAGGACAGCTCCGGTTCTGACAAGCTCAGGTACACACACACACAAACGCTGAGAAAAACACTGAGCTCTGGCGTTGGCGGGTCAGATGTCCGCCGTATTGTGTTTCGCAGCACGGAACCTTCTACATCAGCCGCGGACAGGTTTTAGTTTTCAGGGACTGAACTACACTCAGTCCGTGTCTCTTAAAATACACATACCTGGTTCGACAAAACGCATACGTCCCCACATACGTTCTAACATTCTCGGGTCAAATTAGCAGGCAAACCGCACACATTCTGTAATGGAGACAGTCCTGGCATCTTTCTGACCACTCTTTGTCTCAGAATTGGCATATTTGATATAAATTGGTTTATTTTTCTTTTTTTCTACCAGACCCTAATTTTGAATAGGGCTGAGATTGGAGCGGCTACAGAAGCTTAATGTTTCCGTCTTCCACGAGCACCGAGTTCAACACTCTTGAAAGTTTTTCTGGTCATGCTTTAAAGCTGGGTCTGTGCCAGGAAACCGGCCAGTTTAATCAAAGTCCACCAGTTCTGCCAAATATATGCACATGATCTCATTGATGGCCACAAGGTGTTGAAGTACATCTTGCAAAAGACATTTAAGTCAATATCAGTGGGATGTAACTTAGCATCTGAGGCTGCCTCTATTATTCTGATAGTGGGGATTAGAGACATTTCCCGATAAATTACAGCTTAGGAACCACATTTTGTGGTTTGAGAATCATTGAGGTTTGTTGTATAATCATCACGCTCCATGGAATGGGACGGCGTGTTCAAATAAATCAGTAAAAGCAGATAACGTGACACGTGTGCATATTATGGGTGAATAGAAACCTTTACACTCATTGTACATTTCTGATTTTGACACATCTCCCAACAGGAAGCTAAAGGAAGTCCATAAGCGCCTTAATGAACTGAGGGAGCTGGTCCAGTACTACGAGCAGACCTCTGATATGATGGTGGATGCCGTCAATGAGAACGTGAAAGAGGTTGATGACGAGGAGGAGGAGGAGGAAGACGAGACGGAGGATGGATCCATGTTTGAAACGGTGTTTGAGTTGGACCATGAGAATCACCAGCCTGTGGCAAACATTAGGTGGGTGAGAAAAATAAAGACTTCAATGAATGCAAAACTAGTCTTTTTGTTGTTGTTGTTTTGGTTGAGGAATTGTTTTCTGAACAGATTCGCCGTGTAAATATTCCTGAATCAAACTGCAATTAAATGTTGTACTCTATTTCAGTTTGTCGTGCATTTTGGGACTTTTCCTGGACTGCATTAATAAAAGACTTTGCATTGCTGTGTGTGTGCAGAAACCCTCCGCGCAGCAGCAACTGGGGCGATTTGAACAGCCTGAGCAACGGGCGCGGCGCCAGGGGTGGCACAACGAACAACCAGGACGGTAGACTCAACACGGAAATCAACAACCGAGCCGCAGCCAACCTCCGCAGCCTCAACGTCGCCACGCCCATAGGTCCGCTCATGTAACACACCGAGAATGACGTCTTTACACCTCATAATTCACTCTGAGGGGTTATAGTGCAGTAATAGTTGTTTTTATGTGTAAGAAAATGTTCAGGAAGTTGTATAAATACTAATTATAGCTTTAATAATGGAAAAAGTTATTACTATCAAGAAAGTTTCTTCTTAGATTAGTAGTTTCTATTATTTACTTCAGGGTTTGTGCTTGGTCTTAAACAGTACTAAACTTAATATTCTCAATTTTAGGCCTTAAAAGTCTTAAAAATATACATCGAAGCAAGCAATTGTTCGTTTATTGTTTTTTTTTTTTGTTGACTCCTTTGTTTGAAAGAAGCTGGATTCATCTTAAACAGATTTTTATTTTTAGGGAATTACAATGAAAATGTTGTCATGGTATTTTCCACTGGCTCATAAGAATGTGTATACTTAACAGCATTTGGCTTGAAAACAGAGGTTTTAATAGTAAAATTGCCTAAAAAAGTTTTTTTTAACTTACTGTACACTGTATAAAGTTGCTAAATTTGGGCAACTATGCAGCAAAAGACCCCCAGAACAAACACCAGCTTCAGTTGAAACATATTTAACTTATTTATTTGGTCTGTCTTACACTTGAATGATAAAGGTCTTAAAAATACTTAAATTTAACTTATTGAAACTCACAGGAGTACAGTACTTAATTCTTACTCTCTCATCAATGCAAACATCCTTTTCCATATATTTTGGCCTGTTGTTGTTGTTGTTGTTACTCGGATTAATAAATTTAGAGGTTTTTATATAGAATGAAATTTTGAACATGGCCTTATTTAACAGCTGTTTGAACTTTGATCTTGATCTAGAGTGCCAGTACAACAGGGACCGTTCCTACGATGAGGTGAAGGATGAAGACGATGACGAAGACTGCATTGATAACGACGGGGGACCACAGGCCATGCTTCCAGACAGCGTGTCGGAGTCGAGTCGAGGCAGCAGCTTTGGGAACAACGCAGGCTTCCCTCCGAAGGTTCACCGGCAGACAGCAAAGCAAAAGCTGAGGCAGCTGCAGGAGCTGGTGGCCATGGTTCAGGTACAGGAGACGGACAACGCACTAAAGTGGTGGTCAGGTCTACAGCTTCAGGGGATTCTTCAGTATTGTTAGAACACTAGAGACATCTATCTATCTATCTATCTATCTATCTATCTATCTATCTATCTATCTATCTATCTATCTATCTATCTATCTATCTATCTATCTATCTATCTATCTATCTATCTATCTATCTATCTATCTATCTATCTATCTATCTATCTATCTATCTATCTATCTATCTATCTATCTATCTATCTATCTATCTATCTATCTATCTATCTATCTATCTATCTATCTATCTATCTATCTATCTATCTATCTATCTATCTATCTATCTATCTATCTATCTATATATATATACATCTTCTCTGATACACAGAAAATATGATACCGAGTTAAGCTTTTTATTTTCAGGCTTTTTATTCTATTTATTTAGAAAATTCTTAATTTTCCCTTTTATTGGCAGCACTGAGGACACCTCAGAGTTTGCTCAAACGTCATGTTTTACAGTTCAGTGGAAAACATCCGACGTAGAGCTTGTAACTATTTTCCCTTTCAGTTTTGAGTTCACAGTGTAAGTGAGTAAACTTTATTTATATAGCACCTTTCATAGGATAAAAGTGCTTTACAATAAAAACAACCATAAAACAGCACAGCATAAAAGGATAAAGCAGCATAAATGCAACATCATGGAATAAAGCGAGTAGTGAGACGTCAGGTTCCTGTCGTTTTTCAAAGTGTTTGGAAAACAGAGAGCAGTTGCTTCTTTAACGTCATTAATGTTCTCGAGATGTTTGAGTCTTTGAAGAATCAAAAAAAAAAAAAAATCTGCATTATTCTGGTAAAGAAACCGTGAGGCCATTTATCTGTATGTGACGCAGAGTGATGACACCGACGGGACCACAGCTAATGACGATGAAGCTTTACACCAGCAGCCAAACAACACCAGGCCGACGGTGTGCGGGGCTTCAGGGGCGGCATCCAGGCAGAGCCCCAGAGATCTGGCGCTTTCCAGCAAGGCCAGGTGTAGTAAAATAAAACTTTAACAACTAGTCTCGCACTTTTGTGTTGTTGAGTCATCCAATGAGATTGATTACATTTCCGCTGTGTTTGTTTTTTTGTTTTCTGACAGGGAAAAGTTGTATGAGGAGAAGTTACGTCAGCAGAAGCAGGAGTTGAGGCAGCTCCATGAAGAGCGACAGAGACTCATAGAAATCCAAGGCAAGATCCAGGATCTGCAGTGGGCCTGCCCCGACCATCCGGTACGTCGTTCTAATGATCGCACCAACAGTAGCCGCAGTTCAATTAGGGATTTGCTGACATGGAAAATATTTGAGGTAACAGAGTTATTGGGACTGCAAAAGTAATTGATTAGTTCATATAAACAAAAAATATCTATATACAAATGGCAAAACTGCATTCCTTTTCTGTGGAGGGTATCATTAAAATTGTCGTCCTTCAGATGTAGGAGATGAAAAAGGCCTTGGAAGGAGAGCAGCTCTTGTCACATGTCTTGTAGGTAGAGTTTGTGTTAGAAGCCACTAGTGGCTACGATTCATATCCATAGCTGTGGATCTACAGCAGGAGTGGGCAATTTTTTTTTTCCTTAGTGGCCACATGAGTAACTATGATTTTTGTCAAGGGCCAGATTGTTGGTTGCTTTTAATTGTTAAAAAAAATGTATTAGATTTATTCTACACTAAATGAGTGCGATATATATATATATATATATATATATATATATATATATATATATATATATATATATATATATATATATATATATATATATATATATATATATAAATAAATAAATATAAATGATTTTTGCAACCTTCTGATGACCATAAACACTGCAGCTTAACCTCTTAAGACCAGCCTCCCAAAGCCCTTTAGAAAAATACCGACAACAGGACTTTTATCCATCCATACATTTGCTATACCCGCTTGTCCAGGATCACAGCTGTCACCAGGCGAGAGGCAGGGTACGCCCTGGACGGGGACATACATGACAAACAACCGTGCACGCACACTCGCACCCAATGGCAATTTAGAGTAACCGGTTAACCTAAAAGTCATGCTTTTGGACTGTGGGAGGAAGCCGGAGTACCCGGTGAGAACCCACACATGCACAGGGAGGAATTTTAAGTTACCATAAAAACTTAAAATTATAAGGTGCATTACATATTCTTCCCAAGTGTGTAATATCACTCCGCCCCTGGAAATGTCCCTGATATCAGTGTATCATGCTGGAGTAAAAAAGTTTAGGACAACAAGAGGTATTTACCCGGTCCTGCTGCTGTCCCGACGGAGAAGAGCCGAACGCACCTTCCCCCGCCCCCCGTCGGCGGTGCAGTTCAGACAAAACAAACTAACCTCCAGGCAGAGATTCTGTGCTTGACAAAACCAGAGACGTCTTCAGTTTTCATTACAGAAATCAAATCTGCTCACCTTACACGGCTCTCTACTGAGAGGGAGAGCTCTTTGTCTCTGTCAGGAGGACAGAGCAGCTGGACTACACTGCTCTGTTTCTAACATAAGGCCAAAATAAACGTAACTTTTATATTAAATTATTGTTGCTAGGGCTGCCTTACATGAAAGCACTTCTAGTTTAGAAGGTGAAATATAAGGTGCACCATACATTTTTGAGAAGATTTAAGGATTTTAAGTGTGCCTTATAGTCTGAAAAATATGGTAATCCCGAAGCGCAGTTGGTCACATTACCTTTGACTTCAGGTAATAAGAAAGATAAAGTGCGTGAGTAAATACTGCAAGCAGCGCTGCACAACCATCTTTAGCATCTTCAGTACCATCAATCTGTTCAAGACATGAACATCTACTACAATGAGACTCCATGTAACGAGATCTTACTGGCATGCAAGGTGCATATTCATTGCATTTGGAAGAAAATCAACTTTTGTAGCGTTCCAAACTGTCCTCTGCAATTATATTAATGCACACATTTATTTTCTGAACACGATTTATTGTGCAGCGCTTGCATAGAAGACCGCGGATCGTTAAATACTCCGCATTTTGCCTAATTCTGTCTCTTATTTTACCCTAAGATGACATTAAAACCTATAATTGTTCCAAGTAGCTGCCCTAACAGAAAAACGGCTCAAATCGTCTTTGAAATAATGCTTAATTTGGGATTTTCTGTTGACCCTCAGTGGGCAGCCGGGAACATCAAACAGGCTAAATGTGGGCTGTGGGATATAAAATGTCCAGCTGTAGTAATCCATATCCTTGCTACACTGTGTGATGGGTTGCCATTGTCCCCAATGTTAGTGCTTCTGGCTTAAGCTGAGGGACGCTGCCCAGATCCAAGTCTGTGCAGCAGATCGATAGTCTATGTAGCCTTATCTCCTGCAGAGAAGGAAGTAAGCAGCCAGAAGCTCTAGTATGTAGCTCGACTCTAAAATGTGCCTCGCAAAGGGTTCTGCTGCCCAGCGTCCGGATACCGGCACATCCTCTTCTGCTGTGCCTCCTCCCTCCGCCAGATCTGTCAGATGGCAGCTCCTGCATGGCAAGCCACATTGAGCCAAAATCATATTTACATAGATTCTAGCGCACGTAATAAATCGACTCATGATCGTTAGACGTCATTGCAATGTGTGCTCTGTTGTTTTTGCTTGGATGGGATATTTGGTTGGTTATATTTCACGTTCTGTGCGTTCAAACTTTGCTTGTAAGTAAAATCTGTGGCTGTTAGGATGGCCTTTCCCTGCCTTTTCCTCTCATTCCTGATACGGATTTTAGTGCCTGAGATCCTAAAGCTCAGGGAGAGCGGTGGCGAAAACTTGAGCTAATTGAAATCATAGTCACTGCAATATTCCCAAAAAAATAACTTTCTGATTTCATGTTTTTCTAATCTTTTGCAGCCCTAACAAATTCTATAATGTAAATTATATCATTAAACTGATGGTTATGTACTTTTATTTTACCGGGTCAGAAAAGAAAATCCCAAATGTAATTTAGAGTTATTAGAGAGTTATTATGGCCGTCCACAGCAGACATATTGGCTCTTCAGGACAGTCATAATACAGCACAGTTGCTGTAAATGTTAATGATATCATAAAAAAAGACATGCTTTTGCTTTGAACATGACCTGTATGCAATATTTGAGATTGGTTTTGAGCATTTTGATTAAATGCTTAAATAATTTCCCCCTGGGATCATTAAAGTAAGTCTGATTCTGAAAAACAAAAAACGCATCTGCTCCTTTCCAGTCATCTGTGTCGAGCACAGCCAGTCAGCAGGGTCTGCTGAGGAAGGCTCCGGTGGCAGCATCCACCCCTGCCAACGTCAAAGCTTCTTCATCCTCTGGACCCAAAACCAACTTAGCCGTGCTCAAACCCACCGCGCCGGAGGCGGCCGCTTCTTCCGTCACTGACAACGAGGTAACAGACCGCAGCTTTCAGCCCAGCATGCGGCCTCTTCTGGGGCGACGTCTGCTTACGGAGTGCTCTCTGGTGTCGTTCCGCCAACAGCTGTGGTCCGAAATGCGGCGGCGGCAGATCCTACGAGAAGATCTGAGGCAGCGGCGAAAGCACCTGGAGTCCCTGATGGCTGAACAGCAGAGACGCAGCGGCCTCTGTGACTCCCCCTGCCAGCTGGAGGACCAGGAGGGCAGCGCCACCCTGTCGCAGTCTGTCAACAGGGACGAACGGTGGGAGACGCTCCGTTCTGCACGGCCTTTAGCGTCTGTGGTAATTATTCATAGTGGTCGCACCAACAGCTGCATTTTGTTTTTGTTTTTTAGAACCATGGCCACGTGGGGGTCCAGTCCTTGCAACCTGGATGAAGATGACGATGAGGACAACGACGAAGAGGAGGACTATCACTCAGAGATCTGCGCTGAGGAGGAAGAGGAGCAGGATGAGTGCACAGAGAGCAGCCCCGACGACGACCTCCACCTTTACACGCCAAGCATGAACCAGGCGTCCTACAGCAGCAGGAAGAATCAGGGAAGGTAAAAGCCGGCAGAAAACGCACTTTTTCCCAACCCGGCGCGTCTTTCATCTCTTTCTAAGGTTTGTCCGTTTACCGCTCCAGCAACCTGAAGCCTCCGGCGGCCTATTCCGGCGACATTGACGGCCATCTTCACAACGAGACGAAGGCGAAGCAGCAGAGCCGGAGTCTGAACCAGTCGTCGGGCCAGCAGGGAGGAGTTCGTCGACAGGAGAACCTGCGCTGGGCCTCTGAGCTCTCCTTCGCCGAGGGAACGTGTCAGTGGCAGGAGCAGATAAACCAGCTCCAGAGACAGCTGGACTTCAGCACCAGCATGTGTCAAACTCTGCTGCAGGACCAGCAGGTGAGTGCGTAGGCGACGACGCTGCTTCTCACTGGGGGACGGCCTCTCAGGTGATCCGCTTCAGTGAGAACGGCCGTACGCTCAGGTCGAATCTCTTTAGTCTGATTCTAAAGGCAGTAACAGGGTGTGTCATTGTCAGGAAAACGGTCCGAACCCAAATTAAAACCGGATTTGTTGCATTATTCCTTAAATCATTCATGGCAGGAACAATGCGTCTCACAAAATGAGTTTTTCCATACATGGTTTATCGTATTTCAGCATAAACCGTTGATATCTTAAACATATACACACAGAAACGTCCTGGTCAAATCTAAAAAAGGTCAAAATAACCATTTAATGACATAGTTCAGGTTTTATTGGTTAAAGCCGAGCGATATAACGAGTTGCAGTCTTCCATAGCTGTGTCAGCACCGCAACGGCAAAGAACAGCTTGGATGCAATATTTCAAAGGTTATGATATTTGAAGCGCCAGGCACGCAGACTTTCCCGTGGCAGGTAGAGTTTTTGTGGTGAGCGTGGTTTGGACCGTGTGTAGTGGTGAAGGAGGAATAGTCTGAAGGAAATGTGGGTTAATCGTTACTCAGATTACAAGAAGCCCCAGCGTTGGCGTGGGCTGTAAAGAAAGATTCAAATTAGCCGAGATCTGATCAGTTTAGCAGGAGATATACGTTTACGAGCAGCTGCATGATGCTCTACAGCTGCAGCGTCACATCATGACGCTGAGCTGGGTCTGAACGATTCATCAAATGTCTGACTGCCTGCTTTGTTTACGTCCATAAGGAAACGTAGCCTCGTGAGACCACCCTGATCTCGCGAGCTTTCAAGGTTTCACTCGCAGATCAGTCTGGCTACCCTCCGTTAAAGAAAATTTGGAGCCGTTCACCAAACGAACGTCCAATCAGCGTTGGCTTTGAGGCGGGTTGAGGTGTGACGCAACGAGAAGCACGACAGTTCAGTCTAAACAACATGGCGGCTTCAGCCGATGAAACTAGCGTTAGCGTGGCTATCGAGCGAGTTTTATCGGAATTACAGAGTATTTCTTTGCTGAGCTAACGAGCCTTTACCTGCAGCAGCAAGAGTAGCTTGGCTTGTGGTTGTGTTTTGACGAATACGTCATATGCTTCGTTGATCTGATTGGTTTATTTGGCCCGTCTATCACCAACATAGGCCAATCAGCTAACCAGTATTTTCGCCCCTTCCCAAAATTACTTCAACCGAAGGTTTCCAGATGGATATGCAAAGCAAATCTATCTGGCGGCGTCAGGTTAAAGGAAACGTTGCTCAGTCACTGAACATTATTCCTTTATTTTTTAAAATTTTGCCACAGACGCTGTCCTACATGTTACAAACTCTGCTGACGGGTCACTACGGCGTCTTGCCCAACAACGTGTCCTCGCCTCAAGTCCACCTGGTGATGCATCAGCTTAACCAGTGCTACACCCAGCTGGCCTGGCAGCAGAACAACGTTCAAAGGTGAAAGAAGTAACAGGAATAAACACAACTTCAGTCCCGCTAGGTGGTAGATTTTCTGAAATGTCTTCCTTTTTTTACCCCCTCCAGACTGAAACAGGTTCTGAACGATCTGATTCAGCAGCAGCAGCAGCAGCAGCAGCCCTCTTCCTCCTCAGCAGGCGGATGGCAGACCCAGAAACAGAGCTCAGCCCAGGAGTCCAGCGCCAGCCCCTCAGCCTCCCCCGGCGTCTTCCTTCCCTTTCACTCTGCGATGCAACCTTCAGCCGGCAACATGGCCGCCGCTGCCTTATCTCCATTCTCTCCCAGTACGACATCCGTTTTGGGTTTAGTTTTTACAATAAGTGAAGAAAAGGAAAAGTTGCTTTTATTCGACAGTGGGGCCAAAACTTCAGTTCTAGAAAGTATTTAAAAAGGTTTTTCTTCCTCTCTTCAGGCTTCAACCTGTATCCGACGTTCCCTGCCGCCATGGGGGAGTTTCCTCAGAGTCCGGCTTCCCCCGAACGACAAAAGCTGGGTCAGAATTCGTCGGTCAAAACCGAGTACCTGGGTTATCCTCCTCCACTGCAGCGCTCTCCCCTCAACACAGCCACAGAGAGAGGGTACGACGACGAACCGTTGTTTTGTTACGACGAGACGTTTGCTCGTCACCCGTTCAAATTTGTCTTCCTCTTTTATCAGATCCGCTGCACGGCTGAACACGTCCTACGCGAACAACATCGCACGGCACCCCCCGTCTAAAGCAGGGCTGCAAGACTCTCCTTTCTCCTCCCCCACTTTTACCAAACGCCAGTCGAGGCCGCAGGAGTTTGACAAGGCGTTGCAGGAGAGCTTTTGCAGCATTCCTGAAGCTGTTGATCCCGCCACGGTCACAAAGACCTTCGAGGCGGGTAAAAGGGCGTCTGCACAGGCCAACCTGGCCTCGCGGAGCAAAACTCCCAAGAACAGACGCAGGAGGAGCAAAGGGCAGCACAAGAGCAGTGACGGTACAAAAGCCCAATCACCGCTCTGATTCAGCTCACAGTTTATTATAGAAATGGAAGAAATTAGCTCCTGAAATGGGATTATTATTGTATGGACGTATAAAACGTAATAGAAAAGAGTTCATTGTTTCATTTTTCTTGCGGCAGGTCCAGATAGTGACAGCTGCAGCAGCAGTGCAGAGTTCGCCCAGGAGAGGGCGCCCTCGTCTCATCACAAAGACCAGAATCAGATTCTGTTGGACAAACTGACTCGAGAGAAACTGGACAGCAAGACCAAGCCTGGAAACAAACGAAACGACCTCTCCTCTGGTACGGCCCCCTCCCCCCTTATTCAGTCTGTCCGATGTTTTTAGTGCCTCTACGTTTATTATTCGCGTTATTTTTATTCCTTTTTATCATTATTTTCAAACTCCTTTTTTTCCCCCATGTATAGTTCCAGCATCCAGTTAATTCAATTATGTTTCTTTGCACATTTGCCATCACTCTACCTCTCTTTTAATTTCTTTATGCGTTGTTGCTTTTAATTTATCCCACTTGCAGCTTATGCTTGGAGAACACCTTTCCTCTCTAACAGAATTGCATGCACAGAAGCTCCAGGTAAAGTCCCCATGCACATCTCCCTCCATTTGGTTCTCATTTCCTCACCACCACGCATGCCTTTTTATTTACATGTGGACATTTTCGTGCAGCCTTTTTTGCTCTGGAAAATTGTGACAGTTAAAATTCAAGTTAAAACATGTAAAAAGAAATCCACTTAAAGCCGCTGCTCTGAACTCTCTGGCTCGTAGATGCGAGCAGCGACTTCTCCTTGTTCGAGGCTCTGCGGGAGACGATTTACTCGGAGGTGGCCACGCTGATTTCCCAGAACGAGTCGAGGCCCCACTTTCTCATCGAGCTCTTCCACGAGCTGCAGCTGCTCAACACGGACTACCTACGCCAGCGGGCTCTCTATTCGCTGCAGGTGACTCCCGTCTCTCTCTCCTCTCTGTGTGTAGAAGCCAGCGTTGCTTAAGCAAATGGAAGCGTGTGTGAATTTATTGGAGAAATCTCAATGTGACACCATGATCTGGGAGGGGGGAAAAAACCAAACACTGACATATCAGACGATCGCTGCGGCGCCCTAATCGTGCGTTTCCCACAGGACATTGTGACCAAGCACCTGGCAGTGAGGCGCGCCGCGGAGGATCAGCTGCCGCCCCTTGGCTTTGTAGTGTGGACAGCAGGTTCTCAGTCGGAGCTCACGCCCAGCCAGAGTCTGATCACCAGCGATGAAGTGAGTCTTCTTTCCAGCTCGGCTTTTAGACGGCGCCTTGCAAAAGTGTTCAGATCACTCAAAACCTCGATGTGTTTTCACAAATCGGGGGACGAGTAATAAAACGCGAGGTCTGTGGAGGTACAGACTAAAACATTTGCCCAATGTTTTTTTTTAAAATAGCTCAGGCCTGTTCCACATCAATTTTCAACTCAAGTCACAGATTCTCATCTGGATTTAGGCGGGGACTTTGACTAGGCCGTTGTTAATACATGAAAATGCCTGGATGTGAACTTCTGGCCTGCTCCCAATCTCCTGAGCAGGTTCCCGTCCAGAATCACGCAGCGTTCAGCTCCGGCCATCCTCCCATCAACATTGAGGACCTTTGCTGTCCCCCGCTGAAGTAAATCATCCCCACACCACGATGCTGCCGCCAAAAAACATTTTGCATGTTTGCCAGAAAGTAAAATGTTGGTCTCGTCTGACACCAGCAGCCCCTTGATTGCCGTGTCCTCTTTGTGGTTTATGGCAAACTTTTAGCAACTTTAAATTTCTCATCCTTCCTCTAAGGTCTTCACAGAACAAATCTATTCACTCTAAGATTAAACTCTATTTACCTCTTAGGTGACATCTGATGGGGACTGAATACATAAATAAAACTGTTGTCATTTTCCTTCCACACAATAAAGCACTACCGTATTTTTCGGACTATAAGGCTCACTTAAAATCCTTAAATCTTCTCAAAAATTGTTGGTGCGCCTTATTTGTCATTACTGTTGTGCTTACTGACTGATTTTCTGTGGTACAAGGCGCTCAAAAATGTGTTAAAATGTGTAAGTACGACTTTGGTTAACAGTGAAGCCGCTCCACTCAGTGGATATTAGGAGCATTACGGTACACTGTGTACCCGAATGGATCCCTGAGCTGTCTACAAAACTGCCTCACTGTAATGTCTAAACTAGAAGTGCATTCATGTAAGGCAGTCTTAGCAACAATAAACCTAGTAAGTTAATTCAGTATAAAAGGTACGTTTATTTTGGCCTTATGTTAGAAATAGGGCAGTGTAGTCCAGCTAGAGACGGATAGCTCTCCCTCTCAGGAGAGAGCAGCGTACACGGAGGTGAGGAGTGATATTACACACTTTGGAAGAATATTTAACGCGCCTTATAATCCGGTGTGGCTTATGGTCTGAAATATACGGTACTTTGTGTCGATCTGTCACATAAAAATCCCAGCAACGTTAATTGACGTTTGTGGCTGAAATGTGACAAAGTCGTTTGGGAGGCGCTGAAGTCGCCAACTTTTTGCTTTTCTCACGTTGTGTGTTTCTCCTCTGCGTCTCTGTTGAAGTCTGTCTTCATGTCTCTTCCTGTCCTCATAGCCGTCCCGTCTCGTGGCTTCCTCAACATCCTCCCTCTTCTACATTTAACTGCATCTTTCATTAGTTTCTCACCCAGCCTTGCCTCCTTTCATCCGTCTCTATCTTGTCCCCTGTCATCCTTCCTTGTATCTTTATTCTCTGATCTTAATTTTCTCTCTCCCTTCGTTGTCTTTTGAATTTGACTCTGCAGCGAAGCCTCAGAAGCCTGCCTATAAAAAATGACCCCCATCTCCCGACGTCTCTTTAGCCAGATTAGACATGTGTTCTTTGTTCTCCCCCAAGGTCCCCAGAGTTGTGCTAATTGGGAGTCAGGTCTTTTGTCTGTCTGAATATTGGCTTTGTTCAAGAGTGACGTGTGAAATGTTGGACTTTATCCCCCGTTCGTTTAGAAAAGTGCTAGAGAAGCCGTTCTAGCATCTATAAAACGTGCCCCACCCTTCCTTTTCCTCCCCCAGTGTCTCCAGGTTTTTTTATGTAGGAGTACAGGTGTTAAAAAAGGTGAATGTGTCGACATCATCTGCTCTCACTTCCCGTCTAGCAGCAGCTTAATAAAGCTTAACCTTTTCAGGAGGTGTTGGAGAAGAACCTGAGGCATGCACAGGACCTGAAGAGGCGAGAAGATGCAGAATCCATCGACAACGACAGCAACATGTCCACCTCCTCCAACCTGGAGCCGTTTGCTAATGATGACCTGGGTATGGCGACACATGTTGGCTCTTTTTTTTTTTTTTTTACGGCATTTCAAAGTTCACGCTACTTTCTTTTTCTCTACCTTTGTAAACTGAAGTGCTTTGCCTGTAACTTGGAGGATCTGAGACTTTATTAACAGGGCTTCTCAAGTTTCATCTCTGCCAACCAACCAGTTTACGCATTAGGATTTAGGGCTGGGCAATATATCAAGATTTTAAAAATACTGAGATTTTTTAAAAAGAAATATAACATGAAACTATATCGTTTATATGGAGATGGTTTGTGTTGGGTTCTAATTATCCTTTTATGTACTCCAGTGGGTTATTTTTCAGCTGTTTCTCCTATTTATCTACAGCTGGTTGTGAAAAATGTGCTTTGGAGACATTTGGGAGAAAGCTTTGATGTAATGACTTTATGAAAAGAAAAACATATTAAGATTAATGTTGTATATCAACATACAGCCTGAAAATATCCAGATATTACTTTTGGTGCATATTGCCCAGCTCTGGGTTTATAGGCTGATTGGTCGACCTCACAGGACTAAATTAAGATGGAGGCTGGGAAACTCTGATCCTGTAGCATAAAGCTGGTTGTATTAACATTCGCTCCATTCCTCTTCTCTTTCACTCCATTGATTTTTGAACTTTTCACTCTCTTTCTCTCTCTCTCTCTCCTTGCTCTCCTTTCTGTGCCACTCTGACAGGCAACACGGTGATTCATTTAGACAAAGCTCTGGCACGGATTAGGGAGTATGAGCGCATGAAGCTTAAAGCCCAGTTTAACCCTTTCAACGCCGGCCCTGCAGGTGCAAGCAGGTCCGAGGTGACAAATGCTAACGGTGCTTCAGCTAACCCCGCTGACCCAGTGGAAGGTACACGGTCACATGACGCCGCCTGCCCTCAACATGTCCACAGACGTGTGGCTCAGTCGTCTCTTTTCATGCGCCGCTGAAACGTCTGTGCCAAACCATGTTGTGTGTGTGTGTTTTTTTTGTTGTTGTTGTTGTAAGCAGAAAGTGCGGCCAACGGTGTGCACTGCCCTCAGATCGACACCCAGCAGCTGGATCGGCAGATTAAAGCCATCATGACAGAAGTCATTCCCTTCCTCAAGGTACGGGGGATGATGTGGGACAGAGTTTTATGGGCTAATTGTGTGGTTGTGTGGAAAAAAAATCAACAACCTTAGGCTGTGTGTGTGGTAAAGATGTTTAAAAAGCCTTTAATTACATACATTTTCTATTATAGTAGCATAATCTCACTCAACAATTGCATTTATTTAGTGATAAAAGAAATCGCATAAGGGCACTGCAAAAAGAGAACTAAAAGTAAGAGAGTTATCTTGTAAGTCCAATGGAATAAGATTTTTGCACTTAAAATAATAACAATTAATCTCCATCATCTTATTTCAAGTGCAGGATAGCCAATAAGCTTATTTTAGGGGTAAACATTCTCATTCCTTTGGCAAATAGTCTTATTTAGCTGCTCAAATCAAGAATATCTTACTTGTAGTTCCCTTTTTGCAGTGGGAATAATTGTTTTTAACATCTATACACTGCAAAAAGGGAACTAAAAGTAGGTAAAATCCTCTTGAAATTAGTGTATTTTTCTTTGATTTGAGCTGGTAAATCATTCTATCTGCCAATGGAATAAGCTTTTTGTACTTAAAATAAGAACAATTCACCTCTATCATCCTATTTCAAGTGCAGGATATCTAATTATCCTATTTTAGGAGTGGAAATTCTCATTCCATTGGCAAATAGTCTTATTTAGCTGCTCAAATCAAGGAAAAATATACACATTTTTAAGAAAATTTTACTTACTTTTAGTTCCCGTTTTGCAGTGTAGTTCTACAATGATTAGTAGTACCCTGACTGTTAATACTGCATACATCACCCTCGTCTATAATGTTTCACAAAACTGAGGTACTGTTGTGGGAAATAATAATAACTGATTCCTCAGTTAAACAAGATAAAACAGTGATTTCATCCAGTTTCAGCCTTTTATTCAGACGCAGAGCAGAGATAAAGTAATCACACCCTTCTGCTCCCAGCGCTGCTCTCCTCCGAATCTGAGGCCACCTTAGAACCCAAGCTGTAACGTTTCCATCCAGAGGTTTTCAGGGAGATTTCTGTCCAGAATCCCTGCTTCTCATATGCTCCTCTCTTCAGCCCGGCCAACTGGGTTTCTGCAGGACTTAGGACAGAACTGACAGTGTTGTGTAGAAAGGTCGATTTTGTGTCTAGTAAAGCAAGATTGTGTTGATTTGGTTCATGAAAGGCCCGATGCAGATTTGTGTGTTCCCTGGAAACTGGAATGACGGCGTTTATTCTCTTTTCTTTCTAGGAAAACATGAACCAGGTGTGTTCCCATCAGCTGCTGACATCCGTGCGCCGCATGGTGTTGAACCTCACCCAGCAGCGCGACGAGAGCAAGGAGTTTGTTCGCTTTTTCCACAAACAGCTGGGAGGCATCCTGCAGGTGGGACCAGCGCCGGCCTCCTGAACGCCGGCCCACCACGGGCTGAAGCAAAGTTAACAGAGCGCCTGTTTTTCTGGTTTCCTTTCAGGAATCTCTTGGTAAATTTGTGGGCCGTACCCTAAAGGACTGCGGGGAGGACCTGTTGGTGGAGATTTCAGAAATCCTCTTTAATGAACTGGCCTTCTTTAAGCTGATACAGGATCTGGACAACAGCAACAACTCCGCTGATCTGGGAGCAAAATACAAAAATAAGAAAAAAGTGGCACATCTCTGTAAAACAAAACATAACCCAGAGGTTAGTTACTCTCTTAATGACCTTTTTTTCCCCCGTCATTGTCATTTTTTATAAAGTGACAACCTAGACTAAAAGTTACATTTTTGTTAATTAGGAGAATAATGAACCTGGCGCTGCTAAATCACTTTCTCCTGCATTCGCTGATGAAGACAAGGTGAGTTACTGGAATAAAGGAAATAAAAACCCTTTTAGAGCTTGATTGTTATGCGCTACATTAGAGCTGCATCAATTAGGTTTTTCCGGGCTGATACTGATTTCTGGATTTCTTTTTATTTCAATGACTATTAAAATAAATTCCCAGAAAATAAGAAAAATGTGGTTCTCTTAATGAGGCAGTTGTTTTCAATCCAACAAAAAATGAAGGACTTACAAGATAACTCTCTTTATGCGTCAAAGCAAGTGTGCTTAACTTTTTCAGTTTATTCAAATAAAAATAAAAAAAACCATTAGGTTCCTGCTGTTGGTTTCCAGCCTGCATTTACGGGCTGAAAGTGCTGGGAGTTTTTGATGCAGTTAATGAATAGGAAGAAAAAGTTGTTTTTCAGCATTTGTTTTTCGCCGATTGAGGCCAATTTGGAAAAAGATTCGTCCAATTGTGATTTACGGCTGATTGATGGGGCGTTTCTGTACAATGTTCTTGTTTGTCATTTCCTTTAGGATCAAGATGAA
The DNA here is from genome assembly GCF_011125445.2 of Fundulus heteroclitus. Taxonomy (NCBI): domain Eukaryota; kingdom Metazoa; phylum Chordata; class Actinopteri; order Cyprinodontiformes; family Fundulidae; genus Fundulus; species Fundulus heteroclitus. The sequence goes on from NW_023396605.1 coordinate 135,337, forward strand.
ACAGAAAAGCAAGAGTCTGCTTCCTTCCAGGAGAATTATCTGCAGACAGAGGCGAGGAGCAGCAGCGAAGCTTCAGAAGGTGAAGAGGAGGAAAGACGTGAAAACGTGTTACCTCTCTCAATCAGTAAGTGATGCATTAATTCAATTAAATTTTATTTATATAGCTCCAATTCATGAAACATGTCACCTCAAGGCACTTTACAAAGAAAAATTCAATCAGATTATACAGATTGGTCACAAAGTTCCTATATAAGGGAACCAGTTGATTCCATCAAAGTCCCGACAAGCAGCATTCACTCCTGAAGAAGCGTAGAGCTACAGGGAGAGTCGTCTGCATTGTACATGGCTTTGCAGCAATCCCTCATACTGAGCAAGCATGAGGCGACAGTGGAAAGAAAAAACACACATTAGCGGGAAGGAAAAACCTCCAGCAGAACCAGGCTCAGTATGAACGCTCATCTGCCTCGACCGACTGGGGTTAGAGAAGACAGAGCAGAGACACAGAAAGCACAGAAGCTCACATTGATCTAGTAATCTGTTCTACATTAGATGGTTATAGCGGGTGAGCTGTCTTCCCTGGATGATGTCACAGCTAACAGAACGCCAGACCAGGTGTACCTTCTATGAAGAAAAAAGAGAGAGAACAAAAACATGTAACATGAGCCACTCTAACTATAAGCTTTGTCAAAAAGGAAAGTCTTAAAAGTAGACACGGTGTCTCCCTCATGGACCATTAAAAAAAAAAAAGAAAACAAGCTGCATGGGTTTCTGTCAGGAAGTTTCCATCTCTAGTGGTCAAAATATGTAGTTTTGCATGTTTTCCCCCCCCAGTTTTCATGTCAGTTTTGCTGCAGCCTTGTTTTAACAGTGAAACCCCTGATGTGAAGATGACGTCCTGTTGCTGCTACCTGAAAGGAAAACCGATCTGTTATCCCAGCTTCGCTCTCCCCTTATGTTGGCTGGTTACTTAGAAGCGGAGCCCAATAAGGTTTACGCATGAACTTTGACCTCTGCTGGTGTCATTTGTTTCTCTTTAGGTCTGTCTAAAGCAGAAACTCAGGCTCTGACAAACTACGGCAGCGGCGAGGACGAGAACGACGAGGAGGAAATGGAGGAGTTTGAGACGGGACCCGTAGATGTCCAGACCTCGATGCAGGTTTCCGCTGACGGACAAGCAGCGCAGGAAGGCGGCGCCACGGTTAGCCGTCATGAGAATTATTATTTTAGTTAATTGGGCAACTGTTTTATTTAGTGTGATTAAGATGGTTTTCGTGTTATGTTCCAGGCAACAACGAGCAGCGAAGCTGACCAGAAAAACCCAGAACAGAACAGCTCAGAAAATAAAGGTGAGGCTAATGTAGTGTCGAGAAATTAGCAACTTTTTATTTTATTTTTTTACTTTTTATGTGAGGAAAAAATAGGTTCATACTTTGTTGCTGTATTTGTATTCAATTATAGACAACAAAAAAACCTCTTGGTAAAACAAAGGTGAAAAAAAACCTAACAATAAGCCCGATATAAACTGGTGACATCAAACATTCGGATACAGATAGGGAAGTTTTTTCCTACATCTAACTGGAAACCTGCTTCTCCTCCCCGGCCGCTGAGCTCGACGTCACCTAGGAACATGTTCTCAACGGACACATGTGGAGTTTTCTACCACTAGAAAACCCTGAAGGTGCAGCCCCCTTTTCTACCACTAGGACCAACGATCAGCTTCCCCTGCTTACAAAAGAGTTACAGATTTATCTGCACATTAGTTCAGCTATTCTAAAGACAGATCATCTTGGATGGAGTCGAGTGATTCCTGAATTTAAACTAAAATAAACCCGAAATGATTGGGAATTTAGTGATGATTGACGGCCGTCTAGCGTCCGAGTGCCAAAGTTGATTCTCAGCATGTCTCTGTTAGAGTTACCTTCTTTCAGGTAAGTTTTACTTTCCAAGACGGGACTTGCTGGAAGTTCTTCACGCTTGGATGGCGGTAACTCTGAATTTGGCTGGATCAGCGTAAAAGTCCTCAGCTCCTCCTTCTTCGGCAGCTAAATGACACCCACAACAAACCAGGGTGGAGCTTCCCTGCAAGACTCCTCATGTAGTGAGACAACGGCGTCTTACAGATGATTTAATCACTCAGAAATCCACCAGAAGTTAGCCTTCTATTGATTTGGTCATTTAGAGATTATCTTTACTCTTTTGTTGGATTTTTATTCTTATTAATGCTACATTGAGCTAAATTTCTTTATAATCCCAAATGTGGTGTTTAAAAACATAAAAGTTAAAAAAAATACAACTAATGATGAAGTAGGACCGTCCTTGAGCGATAAATCTCTGAAAAACCACCAGAACTTATCAAGCTTTTCACCTCAGCTGTGAATAAAGCAGCAAATATGAAGACCAGACACGCCGTCTGAAAGGTGGAGAAGCAGTTTACCATCTCATTTTCATTTTTATTTATTTTTGTCTCCCGTCTCGCAGAGATCAACAACTCAGCCGAAACCTTGGATTCCTCAGTTGAAGAGCGTACGCTCGTGGAGGCCCAGAACCCAGAGGAGGAGCGTGAAGTCGGGGTTCCTGCCGCCGCCGGGCGCTCCGACGCGTCCCCGGACGTCGGCAAGGAGTCGACCAGCAGCAGCCCCAACACAGACTCGCCCTGTCCTGGTCAACGCCGACGTGAGTTTGTGTTCAGCCTGTCCTAGACGAACCATTTCTGTCACGTCCTTTCGTCGACGCCGGTGCGGTTTTCTCGCCGCAGGAGATCGGGTCGGGCAACACGAGTCAAAAGTCTGACGAGGACGACTTCGTCAAGGTGGATGACTTACCGCTGCAGCTGACGGTGATGTGTGAGGTGTGTGTGTGTGTGCAGAGAAACTTTGAGTTCGCCGCTTTAAAGACGGTCTGAAATCCCGGCGACCCGGCTCTCACCCGTCTGTTGTGTAACACCAGGAGGAGCTTCAGAAGAGAATCGTGGAGGAGCAGCAGAACAACAACCTCTCCGTGGAGATCCTGAACGGCAACGCTGAGCTGCTGACCGGGCTGGTGGGGAACGCACAGGCGCTGAAGGAACCAGGTAGGAATGCCGACGTTTGTGATTTTAAGATCAGAGCAGCTTGGGTAGCTGCCAAACTCCCGTCAGACCCACGTCTACACATCACTTTTTTCCTTTTTCAGAGACCCCCGATGCCCAGAACATGTAGAGGAAGCAGCCGACGTCTCACACTGCTGTTTTTTAGAAGGAAATCCTCCCGCCGCCAGTGTTTTTTCTAATCTGCTCGTTTAAAGGGGCAAAGTTACAAGTTGGCTGTGAATCTTTAAAGAAGCGCAACACTATAAGTTCATTCTTTAATGTTGTAATTTTCTGATCTTTGTTGCGTTTTTTTTTTTTTTTTTTTTGTCCTACATCCCATGTTCAGATCTGCCTCTGTGTTTTTCCTGGTTGTGGGATTAGTTTGATAACGGCGTTTTATTTGTTCTTGGTCGGTCCTGCTGTAGCGCATCTTTTCACCATTTTCATAATTATTTAGACACGATGGTTCAATCAGCTGCTGTTAAAAAGAAAGTCTCTGTAAAATTAAGTACACCCTCTTTCAATTCTAGGGTTTTGTGTATTTTCTATGTCTACTTGATCTTTTTGGCTAAGTTTTCCATTTTAATATCTCCTTTGGTTTTAAACTTGAGGCTAGATTAAAATAGTTTTAGTTCCTTTGAAGACCAGATAAGTTAGCAAAGCTCTAGAATTGACAAAGTGTACTTTTTTCTTTTTTTACATGATGGTATATGTTTGGAGGGGTTTATGTTTGGAGGGGTTTATAGACCAGTGTCTACTAAGTTCTCGTATTTCTGCTCAGAATATGATTCCTCTCATCCTCAGACCTGTAACATTTTGCTGCTCTTTTTGTCTTATAATAAACCGAATGACTCAAAATATTTCGCCAATGCAGTGATTATTTAAAAGAAATCAGCCACACCCTTATTTGGTAGATTAGATCTTATTCCAAACATTACAAAACATCTGTTACAAAACAGAGCATAAAGTCTGGCAATTCATTTGTTAAACATTTAAAAACATACAAAGAGGTCGTCATTGAGGTGCATTTGTCAGTAATAAGTTGGTAAAACAAACATTTTCTCAGTGCGGCTGGATTCTTACAGAAATACAAAGAAATGTAAAGAAAAGAAAAACAGGTTCATAGATTTAGTTTCCCATATAACAAACCTGCAAACTTAACGCGTCTCCCTAATCAGCAACGTCCAAATGTCCAGAGCACTTCAGTGTTTGGATGAACGGTTCAGGTCAACAGTGGCTGTGCAATCAGTTAAAGCGTTTGTTTGGTGCTGAATCAGTCGAGCCGCCTGCTGTGCAGATAACCCACAGGAGCCCGGAGACACCGAGGATCACCAGGGCATGCACGGGTTCGGACAGTCCCGGAGGTACGACTCCAGTTTGCCTTCAGACACTCGCATCAGCGTCGTGTAGGTCGTCAACTAAAAATAAAATAATAAAAAAGCTTAAATTTCATACCAGACACACACAGAACCTAAAGTCATACTGTTTAATATCTGGTGATGTATGTCGTTATCGCTGAAAACTGTTTTCTGAGACCTAAGCGTAAAGAAATGAAGCACATTTTGACTAGATAATCATCATATGCACGCTCCCTGGGATGAAGGGTGAAACGGTCTGCTACTTAATCAGGACAGAGTTCGGTTACGTCCCATTTCGAGCATTCAGCATGCTGAGGCGAGTGAATCTTAATCAGCACAAAGTGTAGACATCAGTTACCTGGTAATTGGTGCAACACGCTGGAGAATCAAGTCAATATCTGAACATGGCAACTTTGAGCTGTGATGCTTTTTTTTTGTCAATAAAAGAATGTCTTAGCTGAAGTTTAAATCCTGTTTGTTACATAATCAGATGATTAGAAAGCTGACGGTTGCGTATAATTCCAGCGCTGGATGTCAAATGCGGTACAACGCAAGGTGGATACAACAAAAATAAGTAGATACAAACCGTCATGAGAAGGCTTACCTTGTTTAACACTGGCTTGGTGGAGAGCACGTCATACAGGGTCTTCTCTGAGATGTTCTGAAAAAGAGATCATAGATGTAACCCCACAGTAAAACAGGAAGTTCGGTCAAAACCTTTGACCCAAAAGGCTTCGTCCCGGCAGAGGTTTGCTCCACTTCTGGATCGCGGCTTACGGCTTGTGTCGTCTTGTTCATGCACTTCATGGCCGGCGTCCTGCGGTCATCCAGGAAGAAAGGCTCCTTCCAGTGGTCGTAGTTGGTCTCCAGGACGTACCAGCGGCCCAGCTTCACGTCGATCCTGAAATTCAACGAGTCTGGTCAAACCTCAGGCTGGGCTTTCACAACAGAGCAAAGAGCTTACGAAACTCCAGTCAAGTGATCCGAGACCAAAGATTTCATCAGTTCCTCGTGCAAGACCTTTCCATGACGAACACAGAAAACGGAAACTTTAAATTGACTTCTAACACTTAGCAACACGTTTCCGTTTTATGATGACTTAGCTGAAAGACACGTCTCCAAAACTTTAGGAAATAACAAATCAGGACATTTGAGTCCAAATGAAAGGCTCCCAGCTTGAGGACTCACTCCAGCACGTCGATGCTGAGCTCCCTGGACCTGGTGATGATGCAGCCCTGTCCCGTTTGGTTTCCTCCGAGGATGAAGTACGCTGGAGCGAGCATCTTGGTCTGAGCCAACTGCATCTTGGCTTCCTCGTAGCTGATGGGAACAAAAACAAAACTCCCAGCTGGCATCCACTTTTCATGAACAAACGGGCAGCTTCTAATCTCACTTCTTGATTTATTCACTTCCTGGTAAATTGATGCGGGGCTTTTTGCTAGGTATTCTCATGCTTGTTCTTTTTAATCACTTGACAGAGTTAGATTTTCTTTTTTTTTTGGTAGAAACTACATAATCCAATACTTAAAAAACAAGATTTATCAAAGACTACTAGTGACAAAGTCCTATTATTTCATGTTGCTCTTGCAGGGTAGGGTGTTGTATATTAGCAGTAGGGCTGAACGATTTTGGAAAATAATCTAATAGCGTTTTTTTTTCTTAGTATTGCGATTTATTCCAATTTTTTCCCCCCAGTTTAATTTATCATGTCTTTTTAAACATATAAAAACAACAAATTAACTTGTTTCCTCGCTGTGCAGATTAGTTGCTAAAAGACCCGCAGCGTCTAAACTCAGAGCAGAAATGAATGCGTTCTGCTTACAATATATTTCAACCAAAATTGCAATTTTGACTTTTCTCTGCATTAACCACAAGCAACAAAAATGGCCTCTAAATAAAGATGTTTGTAAACAAGGACTATTTAAAACAAGAGCTTTTAATGTTTCTATTGATCAGAATATTATTCAAGAGAACAGCTTTTAATTGATTTGGACATCAATCCTTGTTGAACATAAAGTGCAACCAACAAACAAGTCTATGTATTAAACTGATTGACCAGTACTTAATGCTATGTGTGATTTATATAAACTCTAAAACAAGTAATAAAATTAGATTATCTCACCGCTGCAACTGTCTTCCCTTCCATGTGGAGGCAAACCCACTTTTAACATTTTACCAACACGTACAGGACGCGTCTGATTCACTAATTGTTACATAGCCAAAAGATGCTGACCTCTGCGGAGGTCAGCATCTTTGGAAATTGCGTTTTTTAAAAATTGCGATCATATTGAAAATGCAATTAATTGTTCAAACCCTAATTAGCAGCAGTATAGTTTTATTATGCTGGTTTAAAAAAAAAAAAAAGATTTTTAAATGATTTCCGCAGGCGACCCTCCGATAGTACCTGCTTGCTTTCTCCAGGACGGATCGGGTGAGGAAGCTCATCCACATCCCATCTCTCTGTCCCATGATCCACTCCAGGATTCCTGATGCAAAGGAGTCACGATTAACCGTCACACACCAAAACAAAGCATTTACGCGTGGCGGGAAAATCTCACCGATGTAGCCTCCATCCAGGCTGTAGCGCTCGTTCATGGTCAGCGTGAAGGTGTTCTGAAACGGGAAGCAAAGAAAACATTAAAGCGGCTATTCAGCTTAGGCGTGATTTTCTTTATCAAGTTGTCCTTACAGGCTTGATGCCGGTGAGCATGCCCACGTAGCCGGCGAAGTTTGTCGACTTGAAGACCGTTTTGTTGTTCCTCCTGAAGTCCAGGTTGACCACCAGAGGCTTCAGCTTCTCGCTGATGGACCACGACTTGTTCTTTACATCCCAGCTGCGAAGAGGCACAACGTTTATTCACAACCGTTGCAGCAAACGCTGACACTAAAGCGTGTCGAGCAAAAGTATTAAGTCCCGTTGAACCTTTTCACAGCTTGTTAGATCACAGCTTCAAACGTCAGGTGGATTGGACCAGGGACACATCTAAGAACGTTTCAGGACACTGGACCTCCAGGACAGGAGTTAAAGGACCTTAACCTAAAGCATTCTATTGTAGCTCTTGCTGTATGTGTAGAGTTGTCCTTCTGGAGGGTTTTAAGGGTTTTCTTCCAGGATTGTCTTGTATTTACCTCCATCAGCTTGGAGCAAGGCTTCCCACTTCCTACTGCAGACGCACATTCCCACAGGATGGCTCTGCCACCACCGTGCTCCCTGCTCAGGATGGTGCCACACACGGCAGTTTGCATTTAGGTAAAAAAAAAAAAAAAAAAAAAAGTGACATTTTTGTCTCATCTGACCAAACTAACCTCGTTTTCCCAAAGCCCGTGTAAAGAAAACAGCATCTTCATCTTAATACATCAATTTTCAACAGACTCTCCCACCCAAGCTGTGAATCTCTGCAGCTCCTCCAGAGTTACTGCTTCTCTGATGAGTGCTCACCTTGCCCAAACTGTCAGGTGAGGCGGGTGGTCGTGCTTTGGGAAGATTGCAGTTCTGCTGTGCTTCCATTTTCAGGTAGAAGACTGATAATTTCTTCACAACTCAATCGCGGACCTGTGTGCTGTGGTCCTTCCACTTCATGGTGGATCTTTCTCTAAAAATGCCTCTGAGGCCTTCACAGAACAGCTTGATTTGAACAGAAACTAAATTACAAACACATCTCTGGTAAATCTTTGGCTTCTGGAGGTGAACCGGATTTCCTCAGGAGTAAAAGGGGAATATTGTTTTCCTTCCACTTTCTATTTATTCGCGTCTTTGTGTTTGGACTAATCCCAGAATGATCCAAATGAAAAAACACACTGAATTTTGGGTTTATGTGACAAAGTGTGAAAAGGTTCAAGGGACATCGGTACATCCTCGATGTCCTTACCCTAAAAATAAGCCAAAGTCTAGATTTCTGCCATGAAGAAGGTTCCCTGTTAAAATAGTAAAAACCCAAAGAATTTTAGTCCAGGTAGAGATTTTCATGTAAAGTCGGTGGTTTCTTGATTAAAACTCGTTTCATTTAAAGGTACCCAACCTTTCTCATCTTGGGCAATGACAGATGTGCACACAGTGAACACCTCGTAGAAGATGTTGAACAGAACAACTTCGCCTACATGAAAGAAGTAAAAAGGCACAAGGTTAGCTGGGACGTCTTTTCGTGGCGCATTTTTTGCCAACCATAGATTATTCGTTTGGATTTACCGAGAGGAACCCCTGAGACGGCAGCTATTCCCTTGATCTCCTCGTTAAACGGGCTTGGGAGCGTGTCCACCATTAGAGGCTGTAAGACATTAGAAAACGATGAGAAAACCTTTCACCGCTAATGAAACGAGGGAAGACGACGACGACGGCGGCTCTCACCAGCGCGACGTCAACCAGCTCTATCAGCCTCCCGCTGGGCACAAAAGCATTGGCAAAGTCCCTGATGGCTTGGATCATAACCACCAGCTGAAAACGAGGACATCCTGAGTGGCATTTACGTTCAATCACAAGTTTTTTGTTTTTTTTCTTGAGCTGGTGATCATCTTACATCGTTTTTTTTCTCAGAGATCACAGCTGTCCATCTTTTGCTGGGCGGCAGGTCGAGGTCGATGGTGTACCAGCTGACGGGTCCCCTGAACCTGGAAAGAAAAAAACAAAAAAAAAACATGGCTGCTGTGATGATGAGATCTTGAGGAGTCACGGTGCTCGTTTTATTTGATGTGTAAACACTTTTGTTTTTTTTAATAATGCGGAGAAATTTGAGCTGGAGATGCATAATTTGTGCCACGCTGTCTTAATGCAGACACTGGCGGGCTATTAAGGCAAAATGAATAAAAAACAAAAACAAATCATTTACAATTTACGCAGATATGCCGGGGAACTCTCTTCTGAACTCATATTTGAGAGCATTTGTGTTGAATAGTTGGCAAGACATGAAGTAACCCGACTACAAGCCACTCAAGCACCGGCTACAAGTATTTTCACCCTGGTAAAGATGTATAAAACGACCTAAATTCTCCTTTTATTCCACTTGCACGATTTTACACTGGAAGGAAAAAAAAAAACCTGCATATTTCTAACACTTCCTGTTCTCCCTGGTCTAAAGATAAACACAGGTCCAGTGGAGTTAAACCTTCAATTATTACTCTGTAGATACAGGTAAGTTTAAGGGAGGAGCTTATCTGTCTCCTGACTTCCAAATAAGGACATACCTGCATTTCTGATTGACATGTTTTCTCGTCTTTCTCGTTTTGAAGAGTGACTAACAGACTATGATTACGATTTGACTGGACTTCATTTCCGATTTAGTCAAACACTGATATCTCTATTGAATTGTGCTGAGTATATATATATATATATATATATATATATATATATATATATATATATATATATATATATATATATAAATAAATATATATATTAACAGCACGAACGTCAATCCGTGTCGTTTCTAAACTAATACCTCAACCCAGAAATCTCTTTTTGCCTGTAAAAATGTAAAAATTCAGGAGTCTGCAGCTGAAACAACGCTGACATTTCCCAGGGCAATTGAAGGCAGCAGAGCTCAACAACAAAGCGTTACAAAACACACTCATCCATGACTCGACAGTTTTTTTTACCCCTGATACTTACGTCGGACCGTTGGGAGGGTACATGCCTTCCCGGCAGTCCTCTGTGAACTGGGGGGAGAAATGACAGTTAGAGCCGTTAGTGTCCGGTCAAGGTAACGGCTACGCGCTTTGCCTGACGTTACCGGTGACCGAGCGGGATGCGCGCTTACCGGCGGGACGAACTGCGCCGACGTGACGGAGAGAGAAGCGGCGAAAAGAAGGAGAAGCCAGCGAGCCATGTTTAACCGTCTGTGCCGAGCGTCTGTTTGTGTTTTCAGTTTTAGTGACGCTGCAAGTTTGCGGAAGTTGATGTTTCTCCGCGTGACTTTGGGCTGAACTATTGTCCAGATGGGACACCGACCCCCCTAAAAAAAAGTTAATTAAATACAATATCTGTGGTTATAGAAATCAAAATAATGCTGTCGAATAAATAAACTTTTATATTTTCCTATCCTTGTCACAAAACTAAATCCCTAACTTTAAATATCCCACATCCACCCCCCTCCCGTTTTGATGATAGTGGTTTGTCCCATAAGGAAATGAAATGACCACAATCCCACTCATGTGGTCGATAACACTGAGTTCAGCATGTGACTCCTGCTTTTTGTGTTGAAACAGTGACCAAACATGTTTGTTAACTAGAGATTTGCCATCCAGAGTCTCTTTACATTTGGTTTTGTATCAGATAAGAAAGGAGAACAGGACTCCACACTTTAAGCTACAGCATGGACGGGTTGTTTCAGGATGGGTCCCAGGGCGCAAATCTGCAAAGGCACCGACGTTCCTAATTAATTTCCTTAATGAATTAAGTGTTGTCCTTAGTTGGAAAGTTATTCATCATTCTCCTGATCACCCAAACCAATTTAAAGCACTAGTTAAGGGAACTTTAGATATTAAGTGATGAATGGCAGATAATTTTTCATGAGCTTAATCTGAACCATATTTATGAATATTTAATTTTTGTTGACTTTATTTGTTCATCAAATTTGAGTAACTTATTTTTCTTTGGTTTTATTGTGTGTTTAATTTGATATTTAAGTCTTTATTTTTCTGTTTCATCTGGTGAATACAAGTTAGAAGTTTCATCATAAATGGAATTTAATGTTTTATTTGTTCGCTAATAAGTTTTAGTGTTTACTTTTATAAAACAAAGTTCTCTCTTTCTTTGGATAGATACATTTATTAATCAGTCAGGGGAAATTCACGTATCTCAAAAGCACACCAGAGTTAGAAAAAAAAAAAACTTGCACCTTCTTTAGTTATAGGCCTAAATGTGTTTTATTCTAGTTATCTAATGCTTTTTTTAGTTTGTCTATCATTTTCAAGTGTGAGTGCTGTCTGAATGCATGTTCCTGTTTTTAACCTCTGTAAGGAACTTTCCTGTTACATTAAACAGTGAAAATTGGCTTGTAAATAAACTAGTTTATTCCATTGATTTTTTCAATAATTCTTGAAATTAGCAGTCATATTAATTTCACTGTGGTGCTTTCACTTTGTAATTGGGAATTGGAATTTTCAAAAATGATAAAATGAAACCTCAATGTCAAGAGATCCCTGAGCGATCTCAGTTTTATAACTGAATACTCCTCCCTCTTTAAAAACAAAATATGCATTTCTGAACATATGCCTTTAGTGCATAAAATACAGAGATAAATGATATTGACTTGCAATGCTAAAGCCTAAATGCTGGAGATAAGCACCAGCACCCCTTGTGACCCCATGAGGGATAAAGCAAGTAAGAAAATGGATGGACGGATGCTAAAGCTTTTTCACCTGTTCATAGACAAGATCATCCACCAAACTCCACCTGTTTTCATACCTGCAACTGGAACATATTTGACTTTTGTGTGACTTTATTCGCACATCCTAGTTGCAACGTTTGAGAAAAATTGAACACAATATCAATAAACTAAATATAAACACATTTACCAACAATGGAAGTGGTTTCCAGACAAATATTGGCAGATGTTTTGGAAAATTTCTGATAATTGTGTCCATAGTTGCTCTTCCGACAAACTTTACCATAAAAGAACTCTGGGGAGGAGGTGAGGCTGTCCGCTGGAATTAATGAAATGAAAGATGGATTAAGAACAGACTAGAATATTGTTAAAACCCTGGAAGACGAGTAATAAGCCATATTTGTGGAAATGATTTAAGATCACTTAAACATTTGGCAAAAATCAAAACAATCATCTCTTGATCACATTGACTTATTCAAGCAATTTAGCTTTTAAAAGAACAAGAAAAAAAAAGCATAACACTGAAACATATAGAGTACAATCTGCAAAGGAAAATACGGGAGTTATAGGAAATATGAAAAGTAATGTGATCGGATAAATCTTGATTTTCTCTGGTGTAGAGTGATGAGCACATTAGAGTAAGAGCAAAGAATGAGACCCTAAGGATCTCTGAATAAAGACCAGCCTTTAACAAGGACTTTTATTATATATTATAAGATGAAAGTGTCATATTTCATTGAGCTCAGATTGTAGAGGAGTGCTTAAGGGTGGGGGAGACAGTTTTTCACACAACTGAGACTCCAGAGTTAAAACCTAAACCCCAACAAGTGTTATTCTACTTTACCGAGGAATTTATCAATACAGCATAAAACATTAGTGAAAACATTAACAGAAATAGGCAAAAACGTAAATATCGCTATATTGAATATATTTTCTACTGAGAAATTGATGCCATAATACAATAATCATCCCTTTTTATAACCAAGGCAATGTATTTTAGTCGTTTTCAGCCTTTTTAGACGTTCAAGCCATACAATTAAAATGTTGCACATTACTAAATCCCTCCACATCTCTGATTTTTCCTACTTTTCAGTACAAGATTTTATTAATTCGTTCATCTATGAAGCAATAAATGGTTAGAGCCTAAAACCTTTCTGAATTACTTACTTGTGTAGTTAAAAAAGAAAAAAAAACAGGGCCCCCTTGGTAAACTAGTCCAGATAAGAGCAATATTTACCACAGGGGCGTACTACAGAACAAGGAACAGCTTTTAATTTTCCTCCTCTGTGCTTCAGGCTTCCTGAATATCTAACGTTTGCTGACGGATGAGTCATTTCAGTCAGCTATTAAAACCTTTATGATTTTCTACAGTAAAAACCCATTTATCTGCTTTTTAATTAGGCTTATGCCTATTTACCTCTTTAACTTATTACATTTGTGCTACAATTAATTTGTTGCACCAATGATTTTGTGTATTTTACACACGAACAACCCTAATGAGTAAAGAGTCCAAGTGCTAGAGGAAAAAGCCAACATGCGTATTTCACCTTGCCTAGTTTTGACTTATGTGCCTTTGCTGTGCTGGTTCGGTAACATATCATAAAAATTTTATCATAAAAAATGTGAAAATAATCATTGAAACACATAACCTAAAGCCAATTGATTGATTTAGAGAATAAATAAATCTTACATTTAGTAATTTACAATATCCTAGAGGCAATTCCTGCACACACTGGTTCATTATTTACACTGAAGGGCCAGTGGGTGACCTGAAATTCATAGGTCATCACAAACGTGAACATATAGCCAGAGAAAAAATAATCAATAAAGCCATTTCAATCGTTAAATGTTTATTTTAAAATATAAAAAAGTCACATCAAATTACTTCTCCAAAAAAAGAAAGACATTAAAAAGACACATTAGAAATCCATCAAGTCTTCACTTGCAGTATCTGTCTGCTTTCATTTTGCTCCTCCTGCAAACCAACAAAAAGACATTTAAAACTTACTTTACTGTAGACATTTTTACAATATATAAAATACCAATATGTATATACTGTATGTATATATATATAAGAATTACTGCTGATATTAAACTCCACAACAAAAAGGGAAACATTTCTATATTGGAATGTCCTTACTATTTGTATAATTTTAATATTTTCATGTAAAGAACATATTTTTCTCTTCAACCCATTGCTAATATAAAAGTTGTTGAATATGTTTTGTCATATTTACGTAATCATGTCTCAATAAGACAAGAGATCAAACAAATCTGTTAGATATGTTAGCTAATCTTTTTTAAAACAAATCCCTTTATTTAAAACATCTTAAACCAAACCTTTAAGTGCTACATAGTTGTTTTCTTCAAGTTCAAAATTAGGAGTTACAACATTTTAAAATACTGGACAATAAATTTAGCTGCAGCTGAAAAAAAACTGAAAGCAGAAGACAATAGATTGATAAAAAGTCGGATTATTTCTGATACATACAGCGCCGTGTAAAGTATTAATACTGTCAGCTGAACTTTGTCAGAGTTTGTCACGTTAAAACCACAAACTTCAGGCATTTTGGGAGAATAGAGAATAATTGTGAAAATTGTTGCATCCCTTTTTATTCAACCCTCTTTACTTTGATACTCCTGAACACAATCGAGTGCAGCCAGTTTCTTCACCTAAATAGAGTCCACCTTTGCGTCATTTAACCTCGGTATAAATGCAGCCGTTGTGTGAAGACCTCAAAAGGTTTGTTGGAGAACAACCAGGACCATGAAGACCAAGAACCACAGCAGACCACAGTTCATGTGGGAGAATGTGTCGTACGAGTAAAAGGTCGTGTGAAGCAAAGATAATGCTGCACATCACCGAGAACAGCGGTTACCAATGTGGGGGTCGGGGACCCTCCGGGGGTCGTGAGACACCATGTGGGGGTCGCAAGACGATCCAAATTCCTGACTTTACAATGTCAGGAACATTTAAACAGGAACATTTAAACACTTGTTTAAATGTAGCAAATTTATGCCTTTAATCTGGGAAAAGTATTTTATTCTCCAAAATCTACCACCATTCAACATTCAAAGTTTTTCTTCTCACAAACATGTAAAATTAATCAAATTTTTTTTAGTTTCTTTTGTGGAAATTTATTCCTCTGTGGCCACTTTTTTTTTAATGAATTAACTATTCGTAGCCGTAATCCAATTAATGTTATAGCCGTAATCCAAGTTCTTGGGTCTAAATTACGAGAATAAAGTCACACAGTCTTTTGCTCAATCATTTCAAAGTCCTGATGCTAATAATAATTTGATGCTGATGAAGTATTTCCTTATTTGTGAGACTGATACCAAAGTACAACTTCACAAGTTGCTCAACATTTCTCCATTGAGAAATGCCCTTGAGCCCTCTGGTGCGGAGTTTCCATTCGTCACTGACATAATCTCCAGTCTGACTAACGTACGGCTCCATCGAGCGGTTGAACCAGAGATCAGATGTGGCTGCAGGGTACTTAACAGCTGCTCCTCTTCCTCCTCAACCAGCTCTACCGCCGCTTCAACATTAGAAATTTCCTCCATTTTCTCAACCTCACCGTCTTTTTCTTTTCTGGTTCTAGACTGGATGGGTTGGAGTCACATGGCTGCAGACTGTACAGCGCAGCGTCTTAAAGGAACATGACCATAGCCTACTCGTAGAAACAACTTTTCCTTTAATTTTTTCAAATTAAAGGAAATTTTTCCTTTAATTTTTTCGGTTATTGTCGGAAATTTCAGTGTCAATAAATTTTTAGTTTATCGTCTAGTTTAAACTATGTTTACATATAAATCCTCCCTTTCCCCAAAAAGATATAAAATAAAATCTGTCTATAGCTGTGTACATCTGCTTAACGCATATCCTAAAAGATGTGTAGCTATAACTGCAGTGTGAGGGCTGAAAACAAATGCACACCGCACATTTCAGATTTTTCTCTGTAAGGAATGCAGCATTTTGAGCCACTTGGTGTTGGTCCACCACATAAAAACCCAATAAAACAGTTTGAAGGTTGTGGTTGTAACATGTCAAGCAGTGTTTACCAGCTTATAAAAACGAATCATTGGACAAATGCCTACAATAATTACACAAAAACCACCCAGTCTTATTTCCCAGAAATTGATGGAAAGAAATGAAAGGAAGGAACCATAAAATCCTGTTTTGGATCAGTACCATTTTTATTCAAATTGAATCAGCCGGCTGTGGAAGACGACACATCCACAGTGTCCGACAGCGTTCCTGCAGACTGCAATTTCTGGATTTATTTATTCACATTCTTTGTAGCATGCTGGACATCTGAGTGCAAAATATCCTTGCTTAAATAGATTTAGTTGGTTCTGTGAATCCCAAAGCAACCGGAGCAGAAAAATCCTTTGCTGATTTTTTTTACATCTAAACAAACTAAGAGCAGCTCTATTTCAAAATCTGTAACTGTTCTGTTTGCCAAATAACAGAATATCCTTCATTAAATGCAAATTATATAAACCACACTTTTTGCTTTAAGAACCTTTGTGCGTTTGTTTCATTGCAAAAAAAAAAAAAATAACATGAGGGATAAAGCGGTTCGGAAAATGGATGGATGGATGTTTAGTATCTTAACCACAGGAACAGTTTAACCTGAACTTGTCTGAAGTCTAAAAAGTGTTAAAATGGACCTTTTGTGATTTCTGTCAAGGAATATGCCCTCATGTAATTATGAATCATGTGTAACTGCTAAAATACATTAAGCAGTATTCGATTTTTGCCATTCTGAAAATTATAGTTTAGTTATAGGAAATAGTTTAATTTTTTTTCATACTCATCCAGACTCGGAAAAGGGTCAAATAAAATGTTTGCCTTTTTTCCAGAGGTTGAAACTTAGGAAATGGGAACCCTGTGCATACTTTCGCTTTCATACCTGTCCAGCAAAGCTTCGTGAAACTTTCCATCCGTCCTGGCCTTCTTCAGCGTGGAGGCGTCGCCTTCGTTAACCCTGAGCCGCCTGTCTTGAAAACTCTGAAACTTCTTCCTGTGACACAGAGAATAAAAACTTCCCAGTTGTAACGGAAGACTCTGCAAACATAGAGGGTGCTCCTGATTTCACGAGCAGCTCAATAAAAAAAACAACAATCAGATCAAGACGAACGGGGCAACCGTGCATGTCGGCAGCGGCAGCCATGTGGTGCGTTATAATTCAGGCAGCGGGACAATTAGGCGGTGAAGTTACCTTCCAATATCACTAAAATATCTCCAACAGTGCTCGAAACAGCCCGAGGCCTTTTCCGTGCGAAACTTCTTCTGACGTTTAGTTTCTCTTCGCTCAGCCGGTGTTTTATGATTACCAGACTGCACTCCGTCTTGAAAGGCGTTTTCACGAGCTAAACACTACATCACGACACGGGGCTCAAGGGCAGCCATTATCAACGTGTCAGCATGATGAGTCCATTCTCCTAACATTCATCTAAAACAAATAACAGAGTGGGAACACAATCTAAAGCGTGCCAACCGAAAAGGAGGAGGAAAAAAAAAAAAAAAAGAAAGAAAAGGAAACTGCCTCAGACGTATTGCGTGCAACTTTAATAGGCTGCAGACAGGCTGCATAAAACAACAGTGAGAAGCTGAAATGTGGTGTTACTTTCTCCCTCATCACACTAACTGCAGGCCGATGGCACCTTTGAGTGATGGCACCGACGGGGCGGATGCTTAAAGGCGTGATCTCATTCAAGCGAGCAGTTTTGCTGTCAAAATCATGCTGGATGTGAAAACAAAGTAAAAGAAAAAATCTATTTATTTACCCCCCCCCTCCGCCTCCAATCTGAATAAAAAGCCTGAACGCTTGGCTCTGGAGGAGGCGACAAGGTGTTTCTGCTTAGACTATAAAATGTCAAAGTGTACTGAAACAAACGACGCCATTACGCATCCACCGTCACAGCGGCGTTTAGGACAAATTGCACGAGCAGTATGGATTTAATGACACGCGCCGACACCAGAAACAACGCTGCCGTCTAAACAAAAACAGTTTAACTCAGTGCAACAGCTGAGGAAAACAATTACGGGACGTCTGCGATGATATCTCTCTCTAAACCACGGCACTTCAGCTCCTACTAACACGCTTCCAGTGACTTTGTTGCTCTGTGCTGAGCTGTTAGAACCTCGCTGCAATGAGGTGAAATTAAAATATTTTTTAAACGGATTATTTCATTACACCTTCTTACCACAGCTCCCTTTCAATTAATCAAACTTTATGAGCGATGCAACTTTCATATAACTGTGCAGCAATAAGCTCCATATTGTTTCCACTATCCCTCCTCTAGACACGTCCATGTCGCTTCCATTTATGTTGAGGCGCTTATTATGCCGTTTGTATTTTATGGATATGCAGTTTGCAAATATTGGGATAAAACAGTATAAATAGCATAAATATAGCCTCAGTACTGGGCGCGATGACCAAATATAAACAGATGTGGCGCCATCTAGTGACAGTATTACAGAACTATCATAAGGCCGGTTTGCTTAATTAATAAATCAAAATTAAATAATGCCGGACCGAGCCTGACCCTCTGCAACGCCTCGCAGTGAAGTGCCATCTCAGCGTGATCGAAGACCAACCGTTATTAATTAAATAAAATAATCTACAGCAACTTTAAGAGCCTCATATCAGAACGTTTACTTACTTCAGTCAACTCTGTGGTCACATCTGAGCCTCTGCAGGTTTAGCGTCTGCTTTAGGGTACATCAACATTCATACTGTATTCACAGCAATATTTCAGTCTTTTCCCTCTTGGAATCATGTATTTTTTTTGTGTTTTTATCCACTAGATCGTGGAACATTCTTGATTGTTTTTCGCTGGGAGATGCTAACAGCCGTTAGCCGCTTCCTTGTTTTAACCCCTGCTGCGCATGCGCAGTACGTACTTCTGTTAAAATCGTAACTAAACACGAAAGACTTCATTTACTAACAAACTGAGCAAAAGCAAAGCATAAAGCACCAAAATAACAACTAATACGCCAGCAGGATGTGATAATATTTCATAGACACTTTGTATACAACCAGAGTAAGCTACTGATGTATAAATTAAAACAAAAAGTAAAATAACGTGGCTATGAACCTTTAATTCAGCCCTGTGCGGAGGAGAAGTAAAAAAATGCTCAAACCCAACGGCCACATATTAGGTCATATGGCAAGTTGTGCGTGTATTTTATCCTACAGCAGTGAAATTCATTCTACATTTTGCCTACCCCTGTCTGGTTTGCCATACTTGCTCTGTGACACCTGAGGCAGATTAATAAACAGTTTACTACGCTAGCAGGAACCCTTGCTCTGAACAAGCAACATCTAGTGTTCAATTAGTGTCATAACAAGGGCAAGAGTGTTCCAATGGCTTATTTTTTTCTACTTTTATTTGACATGAAGTAAACACCAAAATAACCTAATAGATTTTGTTCTCGTTTTATTACAAGAAAGGCATTTTTTTTCTGTTTTAAACTGAAATGTTTTGTTTTAATATATAGCCAGTAAGGCCAAGTCTAGTTCAAACAGGCTGATAATAGCTGAAATGTCTTTTATCTTCCTGCTTCCCTGCTCTACATAGACTGCTACCTCTGAAGACGGTTTATTTTGTGTTTAAAAGAGACTAAAACAAACCTTACAAACAAATGCTATATTTAGCATTTTGTCGTTGTTGAACTATCACCACACCTTCAATCTGTTTTTAAATGCAAAGAACTGAAGTCCTTCCCATTGCTGGGGACCAATATAAAAAAGAAATACAAATTTTTTTACTTTTTTCCTCTAATTTGATTCACATATTGATTTCAATAATTTACAATAGAGAAACAAAAAAGGTTCAAAACATAATAGATCATATACTCCAATAATCTAGCAACACCTTATGCCTCTTTATTAACTTCAACCTTTCATCTTAAAATAAAGGTTGCAAAAATAATAGTGGATTGCGTATTTTGATCCCTAGATAAAACTTGCATTTAAATAGCATTAAAACATCCTCTTTAAACTGACCCAATTATAAAGTAAGGTTCTTCTGTTGATTTTTTTTCTCTCTATCAGCTGCAGACCAAAAGAAAAAGGTCTGACAATCACTGACGTAACGTGAATCCTGCTTGTGCATGAATGAGCAACATTTGGGGATAACTTACACGTAATTGACCTCACAGGATTTCACATTTCCTCTGTCCTCATCTGCAATGTCATCTTTGTGCTTGACTTCTCGTTCGGTGTTAGTCCGGATCTAGTCATCGGTGGGAGAGAAAGCAAAGAGAGAATAAATAACAACAGCCTGACCCTCCCTTAAGTCAGGTGGCTAACATCCCCCCCCGCTTCTCTTTAACCAGTCAAGTCCCTGCAGAGACCGCATGGGCAAAAGATTCAGAGGATTAACATGAATCCTTGGAGGAAAACGAAACACAATCTATCACCTTCAGCATCTCGCTGTCTCCTGCTGTCTTGTTCTTGGCCACAATGTCTCCATCGTCACTGTAGGAGATGAAACAGCTATTTGAAGCCAGCAGAGCCATTTTTCCCTGAGGCAGAGGAGGGTGAAAAAAATAAATAAATAAAACAGCTGAGATTAAACACAATTGCAGTGAGACGGGTTGTTGTGACAGAAACATGGAAAATACCAGATCTTTGATGTAAAAGACGTTTGAAGACTGAAAGGTTTTAATAAGGCACCAAAACAAGCAATGGACTGTCAAGGCAGCATGAAGAGTTGATTGTTTATCACCCAGGCTAATTTTTACCTGTCATCCTCAGCCTAGGCACCGAGAAAATAACAAAGCGCATCTAAAAAGATAAAATCTTCGTCAAATCATTTGATATGAAAACCAGGAAAACACAAAAGTGAAGTTTCTGAAACTTTAAATTATTTCAAACTAATATTTCTACCGTCAATATTTGCACCCATCACACATGTTAGGCCCCCTGGTGAAGGCATGTAAAAGGCTTCAAAATAAACTAATCTTAAATTAAAGCTTTTTCTTTATGTTTGAGATTATGCAACAATGAAAACAGATTATTTTATTTAGTCTTGGCACGGCGCTGACATTGAGCCCTAAAACAGGAGTGTCCCAGTTCAGCCCAGGGGCCAACGTGACCTTTAGCACTATGGCATAAATCTGGGCCCCCAGCGGATGAGGCTGATGTTGACGGACACCTTTTATTATTATTTTAAAGAGTAATAAAAAGAATAAGACATTTTATTGTTATTTTATAGAATAATAAATAAAATAAGACATTTTCGAAATATTTTCACTAAAGTGTATCTTCTGTATTCTTCTATGCTCTTAAATGGCAAATGTTAGCAACAGAACAAACTTTTTTTTCCTGCTATTAGCCATGTTGTTTTATTTTTTTTTACTTTCACCCCCACCCACCCCAAAAACAACAACACAGCAAGTAGGGCCAAAAAAAACCCATTTCCAGCAACTTTTTACTCAAAAACAGACTTGGGCGTACCCATCCATTAGAACAGGCTGAATATAGCAAAAGGTTGGAGAAGGAAGCTCTCGCTTTTGTTAAGGCAAATGTCTGATCACTTTTGTCCTTTTCTACGAGGACCCGGCTACTTTATACTTCATAACAATTACTGAATAAATAATTTTATTCACAATAAAATTATCATTTTGAGTTTTAAGTTGGAATAAAAAGGCCCCTAAGCACGTTTTACTTGCCAATGTTTACCTGGGTGAAAACGTTTCAGCTGCACTCTCCTAAAGGAAATAATTTAGTTACACTAAAATGGGAAGAATCTGTGATTGCCTCGTCTTCCTGATCTTGACACAATCTCATAATGTTTTAATTTTTTACAAACATTCAGAATAATTTACTAAATAATGAAGCCACATTGTGAAGTAAATGATTGCAAACAATTAAAAGAAACTAAGAGGAAATCCCTACAGTCTGTTGGAAAAAGGTAATTAGGTATAAAACTATTTCTGTATCACTGAAAATGCCTTCAGGTGTAAGTCTGGAAAACACCGACATCCAGGCTCCAGTTGAGTCTAAAACATTTAACATTTAAAAGAAGTTTCTCATGGCTAAAATAAAATAAATCGCTATAACAGGAAAGGAAATACAACAGCGTCTCACATTTGTAGCTGTTCCTTAAGGTCAGGACAGAAAAACATCCTGAAAATGAACGCAACCCAGTTGTCTCTCAGAAATGAACAAAAGAAGCACTGAAAGATCTGCTCACATCCTGGAAGACGGGTTCCCATTGTTCTCTGGAGCCGATGGCATCGGAGCGCCCTATCACCAAACCGTCAGAGCTGATGCCCAGATATTTCCCATATCCAGATTTCAAAGCAATCCTTCAAAAAACAAAAAACAAATACCACATTCATTCCTGCTGCCTTTCCTTGGAGAAATGTTTTCTTGATGGCAACAAAGGAGTCTGAGACGTAACGCAGACACAAAAAGCCTAATAAACAGCTCTGTAAGCGAGTCGTCAGACCAGCAGCTACAAATCTTCAGAAAAACTCCTGAGCAGAACGGAGGGACGATACTGGCGCGTTACAACGTGCGTTTTGTCTTGGTGAACTCACCGCGCGTCTGACAGTTTGATGGCGGTAAACTGTTCCGGCGGGTCCGGTCCCTCGTCATCTGAAACATGGCAGACATTTAAAAAGGCTTCGTCAGCTCAAAGTTACCCAGCGCATGTGTGAAAACATTTCTGCTATATTTCTATGTACATTAACTAGATCCTTACGACATGCTTCATGTTTCATTCATTCCTAAAATTAGTAACACCCACCACCTTACTGGGTGCTGTACTGATCCGTGTCAGCAAACAGTGGCTTTTTTGTTTTACTAAGTTTCCTTCTAAAAATGCAAATATTATTATTAATTTCTGGAAATGTTCCCCTTTTATCCACACAGCTGTGCATGAGGAGGAGTCCCCAGGCAGAAATCCTCAGCAGTTTGATTACAACATGTTTCCAAAGCAGACATGAGCTGAATAGGTCTGAAGTGTTGGAGTAATTCCAGTTACTGTGGATAAATCAAGGGTTTGGATGCCCTGCGATGCTTCGTCGTAAGTCACAGGAGCAAAAGCAAGATGCATGTCCAGCTGATGAGATGACGCCAAGGGGCTACCGCGCAACCGGCAGAAAAGAAAGACTCAAAGTTCTTTAGGTTGCTGAATGCTCTCTGTGAAGTTAGAGACACTGTCTGCAACATTTTTGTTCATAAGAAAATAATTCATAAGAACCTAGCCTGAAGTTTGATTAATTAATAAATTATGTGTTAATGACACCCAGACGCTGCAAGAAGATTTCTGACAGACTTTATTGAAACCGAACCTACAGTATCATGCATTTAGCATGACTGGATAAGCCAGTGGTTTCCAAAGTGTGTGGGGTTAGTGTGACTGCAGGGGGGGTCATGGTAGAAAATTACTTGAAAAATTACCAATTTTGAGAAAAAAAAAAAAAAAAAAAAATTCTCTCTCTCTCTCTCTCTCTCTCTCTCTCTCTCTCTCTCTCTCTCTCTCTCTCTCTCTCTCTCTCTCTCTCTCTCTCTCTCTCTCTCTCTCTCTCTATCTCTCTATAAAAATAAAATAAATAATATATATATATATATATATATATATATATATATATATATATATATATATATATATATACACACATAGCAATGTTGAATTTAATTACACAGTAAAATAGTTCAACTTAGAACAATTACACTTTCAAGGTGGTATTTTTGTGATTAAAAGAAGATTGCAGTTTATTTTGTTGCCGTATGTTTTACTGCAGTTGGCTCTCCTTTGCTCTACTGTTGAAAATATTGGTTGGAGGAGGACGTGACAACTTTCTTTTAAATCACAGGGGGGCCCCCCACCATGAAAGGTTTGGGAGCCGCTGGCATAAGCAATGATCACAGCGTAATCTTAATCAGAGAATGGGAAGAGCAGTCCTCAGGTTGCCTACTGACTCCTCAGAATGACTAGACAGGTGTTTTAGATAAGTTCAGTTCATTTAACATTTTCACATAGTTCATACAGTTTTTGTGTGGTTCACGTGTGCTCTGTTATGCAGGCAGGTCAACCAACCTTTACTGATGGAGCACGTCACACACCCAAAGTGCTGCACAGGTCCATAAAATGTATAAGAAAAAAACAACAACAACCATAAAATAATGACAAATGAGACACAAACACCCACGATAAGCCAAATAAACCAAAGAAAATAACTGTAAAAACAGCATCAATCCATTTTCTATCCAGCAGGACCTCCAGCGTTCATTGAGCAAGAGGCGGGTCCACCCTGGACGGGTTGGCAGCTCATCACAGGGCAACACAGAGAGACAGGCTCCTCAAGGTCATTTGGAGGGACCATTTAACCTAACAGTCATGTTTCTGGACTGTGGGAGGAAGCTGGAGTACCCAGAGAGAACCCACGCCTGCACAGGGAGAACATGCAAAAAGAGGGCTGGGATTCAAACCCAAGACCTTATTGCTGCAAGGCAACGGTGCTACCGACTGGGCAGCCCTTGTAAAATCAGTAAGTAAAAGAAAATAAAAAACTAATAATAAGAACAGCCTGATATTTCTGCTCCACTCGAATTAGAAGCCGGGTTAAAAAAATATGGATGTTTATATGTGCAGAAAGGTTACAGTCTCCTAAAAAAAGAGTTTTTGTTACAGTCATGAGTGTTAAACTCATGACTGTAACACAAAGCCAAGGCTTTCAGAAACTTGCAGTCCCTCAGATCTCAGCATAAAGCTGGAAAACTGATGACAGATGGATGAAGCTACAGTAAAATGCTAATTATGGTCATAATTTTGAGTTTTTGAGCACCCATGTTGGCATCTTTTAGGCTATACTGACCAGCGGCTACTGTGTGGCCGGTTGTGCAGTTTTCAAAAATCTAAAACTCCCAGTACAGTCTGAGCAAACATCCTGTGAAAAAGAGACAATCTCTTGTCTTTTTTTCTACACTGGAAGCGTTTGCTCTCTTTCATCTCTTACAAACGGGCTTATAAGCATGCAGAGTATGAAGGCCCACTAAGGGAATTGGATGTTCTTGCTAAACACGGGCAGAATTAATTGTCTGCGGCGTCTTTTCCAGGGCAGACTGATTCAATGAGCCCTACTCTGTCAGAAGTGCCTACAGGTAGATCGAAGTAATACCTCAGCATTAGCTCTGGCCTTCTCCTCAACTCAGCTCCTGTTCAATCTTTTTTTTTTTTTTACCTGGTATCTGACTTCACCACTTACGCTTTTAGCTACTTTGTGGCCTCAAGCCAAAAGCTAACTTTATTCCCACAAAGCACACTTAGCATAAAACCCAGTTTAGGTTTTTGCTTCTCTGGTGGAACGACAGCTGCTGACATTGCTAAAACTTTTAACATCCAAGTCTTTGCTCAGCTCTCACTAGAATCTATAATTGGTTAAAAAAAAAAGAAAAAAACTGATTGGGATTTCAGCTCTGTACTTTATTTGGCCTTTCTGGACTGGGGAGGACGGTAGTCTCACAATTTTGGGAACCAAAATCTGGATTTTGGTTCCCATCACCCACTGGAACAAAAACTGCCTGTTACCAGAACTCTGAGCTGTCGGGCAGACAATGTAGGGCTGGGGGATATGGATTAAAAAAAATAAATCTTCGATTTTATCATACCAAATCCGATTAATCGATTTTTTCCTCCTTTTTGTTTCATAAAAAGAAATTATTTTAAAACCTTGCTTTTATGTCAAGCATTTCGTCAGGGAGTTGACCTGAATTCAAAGTGCAACTAAAAACAAGCTGTGAAACATGCTTGTAAAAACAAGATGGCAGCCGTGCCATTATAAACAATGAAAATATAACAAAACATTTGCTGCTAGTGGTATTACACATTGAGCTAAGAACAGGCTTCACTGCACTTGTGAACTTCAAACTAAGTAAAAAAAAAAAAAAAAAAAGTAAATGAAGTACCTCGTATTATGGTAAAAAAAAGTTTCTACTTCACAATATTTTGACAATACATTTGTCTAAACATATATTCAGCATCATGCTGTTCTCTTCATGGAAACCCAATGAGTGTATTGGCAAAATAAAATCCAGATTTTCCAAAAATGAAATCTTAAAGAACTGTAAATTCAAATTAATCGATTAAATCGATTAATCGCCCAGCCCTAGGACAACGTTCCCATCGATGCAGAAGAGAGACAGAAAGAACACAAGCCCGTCAGGAAATCACTTCAAGCATGTGGTTGTCCAAACTGGGCCTCAGAGGAGACAGAGGCACAAAACAACTGTCACTCCACATGTGGCAGGAGCTTCTGAGAGAGAAAAACGCAGGAAAAGCTTTTCACAGTAAAACATATTTTAACCCTAACAACGCCGTCAACGACTGGTTCACCAAGAGAGAAACCGACGCTGAACTAAGAGCGAGGGGTCATGGTTTCAGCTTTCCAGCATCTAGAACTCAAACACCAAAACTCAGTCCAGAGAAATTACACGAGCGGCCTCATCTGGATTCAGTTAAACAAGTAAACCACCAAAATAATCAGCTCAAGCTTAGCATTAATACTAGTATTTCCTTATTCGTGAAATATACCAAAGTATAACTCTGATGGAGCGGGAAAGCTGCAGGTTTTTGTAAGACGTCTTTATTCTCGTAATTTTGTTACTTTATTCTTATACCCCCTCCCCCCCAATGAAAAATAAATAAACCACAAAAATAATCAGTTTGGGAACCGCTGACTTAGATGACAGACTATGTACACAGGTATGTTTATTTTCCCCCACAGTAGTAGTAGCGTTGCTAATGGTGACATTTCTGTTAGAAGAAATCAGAAAGTAAATATTCAACAAAATGAAATCAGCTTCATCCACAACAGGTTAGAGCATCAGAAACGATATATTCGCCATCTTCGTTCCTGTCTTTGTTAGACTGCCGGACAGCGAGGAGGCTA
Organism: Fundulus heteroclitus; assembly: GCF_011125445.2. Taxonomy (NCBI): domain Eukaryota; kingdom Metazoa; phylum Chordata; class Actinopteri; order Cyprinodontiformes; family Fundulidae; genus Fundulus; species Fundulus heteroclitus. Next base: position 161,998 of record NW_023396605.1, read on the forward strand.
AGCTAACAGCTTTGCTGAGGGATTACAGGGACTCAACAGGCCGCAGTGTTCGGTTTCCAAAACAAAAATGGCAACAAGGACTGCTCAAGAAAAAAAATACGCAAACCCTGTTACACCCGGGGACATTTCTAATAACCTACATATAAATCTACTCCATCATCGACGCTTTCATGAATTCTGTATCAAAAATAATTATTGGTTAGAAATTCCAATAATTTTAGGCACTGGTGTCATCTCAAGGAAGACTGGTCCATTCATTTACAATTATATAAAATTACAGTTCCGTCCAATTTCAGTTCAAATCAACGCAGTTTATTCTAATACCATACAGTCACATATATACCATTCAAACCTAATTACTGGTACATTACAGTACAACCAAATTCAGTTGACAATACAACACCACTTGGTAAAACTTTGTCTTTCTGGAAGCTTAGCTGATTGCATTGTCATTGATTCGGTGCTTCATTTATTTTATTTAGCTAGTTCTAATTTTTTTTCTTACTAACTGTTAAATTACATTTTCTGACTGGACTGGGTTACACAACATTTGTAAGACATGCATTTGCAATATCATACAGATATTGTGAAACTAGTTGTGACTAACCTGCGTTTTCCTCATCATAGTCTCCTCACTAATCTCCTCCAGCTTTAAGTTCTTAAATCTACATTAGGCTTAGACTAGGGCTGGATGATATAGAAAAAACAAAACATATTGATAAAATAGAAATCAAATTGATCGATATCGATAATTATCAACAAATTCAAAATATATATTTTAAGTGCTGCCCTGGCCATTTTATGCTGTTTTGACCTATTTTTAGATACAGAACTCACAGCCTCAACCCTTTATTCAACCAACTTTTCTCTGAACTCTTTGAAGGGGGCGGAGCTTGGTGATGAGCATTCCTGGGTCTCCGTTTGTGATTGGTTGGGAGGATGTAATGACTGTAATATTAACCTACATGGTTAGAATGCAAAAGTAAGGAAAACTGTTATTCTATTGAACTTCTTATTGACACTTTTTTCCTATCATCGATATACGTCGATTGATCAATATATATTGTTACTGAATTATCGTCCAGCTCTAGCTTAGAGACCAAGTGCAGTAAATTTCCATGCAACTGGGCAGATTTCTTTATTTATATACACAGCTAAAAGCTTAAAAGGTAACAGTTTAATAAATATTGCACCCAAGCAGGCCTTTGTGACTGTACTATTACCCACAATGACATTGTGATGACAGCTGCAATGTGATATAATGTGCAGCTCCCATAAGAAATTTAACTTTAAGGTGTACAGAAAATACACATGAGCTGCATGAATGAACTAAACCCTGGATGTTATTATTGGATTATCTCTCTTCATACCTCCATGTGGGGCACCAAGTGTGAAGAGTCCAGTGTCCAGGGCATGAATGTACGAGTTGTTCTGCATCTCAATGGCGACCGTTCCCACAATGTCTCCAAAATTACCGACACACCACCATCCACCTAGGGAGCAGAAAAACCCAAGTACTTTAGGAGGGCAAAAGAATTTGGTACATTCACGGAGACGTTATATCCTATATTTAATACAGTCTTACCTGTTTTGCTTTACATTAAAAACAGTGAAACTTAGATTGGCAATAAGTAGAATCTTGTAAATGCAGTCTGATCGTTTTAAGTCCTTCATTTTGTGTATGTTGGTATTCACATTTAATCATACCCCATATTTCAAAATGAGGTTTATTTTCAGCCAGTTATGAGTTTAGTTTATGTTTTATTATACAAGCAATTAACATGATAAATTTTGAATAAATTTTGATTTAGAGACCAGGTCTGGGAACATAACATGAGATGTTCAGAAATAAAACTAGATGTGGTTGGGCAATAGAGCTTAAAGGTGAATGCCTCTCGTTTTTTCCAGACTGGATAGAGATACTCTACATCTAAACATATTTTTGATACAATAAAACAGTTGAATACAATAGAATATTAAGCCTTTTAATTCTGTCAACTGTTATCTGATGAAATCCATTAAAATGTGTTTTTATGGCCGCAAAAATCCTAATTTAACACTTAAACCCTAATTAACATGTATGTATTTTTTACGCGTATCAGAAGGCACAATGAATCAGACATGGTGATTGAAATGGCACCTAGAAAGACAATACACACATTTGTGCTTGTGATTTTAACTGTCCTTAAATGTAAAATCATCTAGAAAAACAAACAAATTTTCTTTTTTTGGCGATGGGAGTAGCTCATATGACAATATTAGACAGTAAAGGATAAGAATATGTTGAAGGTCTGCCAAAGCAGAAATATTGTCATATCATTTATAAACCCCATTACATCCATTTCTGCTCAGTGCTCTTGTGCAAATTTACAGTTTTATTTCTCACTTTTTCTTTTAGCTTTTTGAACTACTATTGATGTAGAAAGAGTACACTTACCCCCAATGCTCGTTTCCTCTTTAAAGTACCTTTTTTGAGTTTAGCTACTGAATTCAGTTCAGCTCCTAAGTATTAATGTCAGTTGTGTTTATCCAAACCTTTTTTTTTTTTAGATATTTTGGGCCTAAACACTCTGTTATGTATTTTTCTTTAAGGTCAAAGTAAAGCTGGCTAAGTGATGTCAACTGGTTCTGATTTCTGGTAGTCAATGCTTGTAAAACGTTTTTCAGAAGGAATAATTAAGTTTAGGCATGGGAACCTATTCATAATAACAGGTTTAAACTCAATGCATTTAAATTAAAGCTAGGACACATTTAGATTCAGCATCTGTTCTGCTGTAAATGCAGCATAGTTTAGTTATAGTCTTTAAACCATCTCCAGACCCAACATTGTGCAATGGGGGAATTTATAGCATCATACATACCAATAATATCTAGCTTATCTTGATCATTAGCGGATTTTCTCTTATCTTTGTGCTTCTTCTTTTTTCTGTTGGAGAAAAAGAAAATGTAAACTTAATTTCTTTATCACATTTACACACACGTGTAGACCTGAACATATTTCTAAACCAAGATTATAAAATCAAATGGCTAATTTCAGGGAAAGCTCATCGACACAGAAAACAAAACCTCTCACATTGTGTCACCATTATTGCTTTGTTTTTTTACTTTTTTTTTTGGAAATACCATTATTGAAGAACCACTAACGATTTAGTAATCTTGTTGTTTATAGAGGTTCACATGTGTGCGTTAGTGCAGTCCTTTCAAGTTAGCGTTTCTAATATAGTTTAAATGACAGCTGTTAAAATAAGTCAAAATGGACACGTTTGAAATTGAAAGTGGTAAACACAGCGAACTAATGAGCTCAAAAGCTAGCATAATAGCCATCTCTAGATATGACTAACTAATCAACTAACTAACGAGTTATTCTTGAATTAAACAGTTACAATTAGAAAAAAATATGTTGAACTAACTAAAAAGAGATATTTTAACTCGTAGTTAGTTATAGCGTTCCGTGATTTTGAACGTCACAATCGAGGCTAGCGCTTTAGCTAAAACTAAAAAAGAGACATATGTGAACCTGCAAACAACACGACATCTAAGTACCAAATGCTACAAACAAAGACGAACACTCACCCTTTATTTTGTCCTTTCAAAACAAGTTTAGTTGATTTTACGTGTGAATATTCAGACATATTTTCCACTTAGCGGCTAGTAAACTAGTAAACACTGCTATTTAGGAGTTAGCCTACGGAAGCCGGGAAGGTCCATCCTACCCGTACGAACCATTCGCAAACCGCTTAGGACTTTTAAGATAAGATAAGTTTTATTTGCCATTGCACGCAGCATTGCAACAAAACGGCGTTGTTTCCCGGATTGAAAATAAAACAAACGGACACAAAATAATAAAGTAAAACTAAGTCTTAGATTAAATAACAATAAAATAAGAATAAAGCGGGTCAAGAGTTATTGAGAAGATGGCATCCATGTGATTTAGACATAGATACACATAATTGTGGGTGAGAACGTGAAACGTAAGAAAGTTATGAACAGCAACAGGTGAGAGATGTGTGTAAACAGGCAAATGTGCACGAGTAAACAGCAAATGAAGAAATGTGGTACAACTTAGTATTAAACATAATAAACAATGGTTAGAAATGAATTGCACATTTTCTCATCATGTATATATGAGCTGATTATACGTGTGTGTGTGCGTGCGTGTGTGTGTGTGTGTGTGTGTGTGTGTGTGTGTGAGAAAGCCTGTTCATTGGAGCCAAAGTGAAGATTTCCAGGCCTCTTGCTTTACTTGTTTTATTGCTGTTGTGCGACTTCCTGCTGAACAACGCCAATATATGCAAGAGACTTTCTGTTTTAGGGAAATCAGAACAGGCATAGAGGCAGAGTAGAGGGCTTCTGACACTTTATTAATTCTTGCAAGAATGAGAACGGAAGAACAAAGTGCTGGTTGAGCAAAAATCACTGATCTCCTTTATTTAATTAAGAGCTGAGTTTTTTATTCAATTAACCACATAAAAGCATATTCATGTGTTACGATGGACCATTAAATGTCTAGACCTCAATCCTAGTTAAAATCCAAGGTCAAGATATTGGAAACTGATGTGAATAGAGTCCCAACGAGCTTAAGCAATTTTACAGAAAAGAACGGACAAATATTCTAACTTACAAAACTGGCAAAGACGTTCCACTAAAAACTTTATAAGGTGAGTCTACAAATCTTTGCCTACAAATGTGCACCACACTTATTTCACATTTATTTATTAGAAAAAAAGAAGAATCAGAAACACAATGTATGGTTGCCTTCCAGTTCAGAATTATGACCTACTTTGAATGTCTTGTTACTGAAAAGTGCTATATAAATAAACTTACCTTACTATATGTTGCTATGTGATATAAAACTCATATGAAATACTACACAAAAAATTATCTGTAGCTGTAAAGTGATACAATGTGAAATAGTTTAATATTACTGTTTCTGCAAAGGCTTTATGGATAGAAATACAAAAGCCGCACAGTGCATTTGGTGCCCCAGCAGTACAACCCTGTAGCGAAACGAAGCCATGGCTCACTGAAAGCGGGCCCCCTGTCAGTTTCACCGGAAAGAAGCGCTGCCAAGCTAGTCTTTAAAGTAGCAAAAGCGCTCATCTCCCCAGGAGACACAGAGCTGGTTCTGCAAGAGAGGAGCCTGATAAGTAAAAAATGTGCAAGTTTGCTCATCCAAACTAGGAAACACATTTTACCTTCACGTTCCTCTGAAGAAAACCAAACACATACTGTAATAAGCAGGCAGCGATCTAAAATAAAGTTTGCTTGTCACTTCAGAGAGCAGCAATGCTTTTAAAAAATAAATCTGGTAAAATGGATATACATTAAACTGTTTAAACAACTTAAAAAAATCAAGTGTGACGACTAAGGGTCTGATTTTCACTTTGTAAATTTTACTTTAAAATTCAGGATAATTTCATTTATATAGGTGCAAATTTACATCTATGATTTATTATATTAAAATAAAACAGGCTGATTTATTTTTTTTACTTAAAAAAATATTTCTGAGCTACGAATTGTAATAACAACTATGACCTAAAAAGTCAATTTAGCAGCATGAGAAAAAGCAATGCTCCAATTTAACACACTGTGCATTGCAATGAGTCATTTTCAGTTTTGCATCACTGAACACACACACACACACACACACACACACACACACACACACACACACACACACACGCCTTTACTCCTCTTTTTAAATACAAAAAATAAGACAGTCATAACCAACCAAGGTTGCCAGAGGAAGAGCTGACCTCGTGGATGGCGTCCCCGTCTTAATATTTATGCTAATGTGGCCTCATTAAACGGGAGTGGCCCAATAAGGAGTCAGTGACAGGAGGTAATAAATCATTTGTGGGTGCTGTCAAGAAATAAAATAAATTAGACAGTGACTTGTGTTATCTGCTCACTGCAGTAAAATTCAACCCGCACGAGGACTCTGTCACCGAACACGACCCCATCTGCTGAAAGAAAAATTGAGAAATAAGTCCACAGCCGGGGGAAACATCCAAGCAGACCACACTGGTGCTAAATATGTCTTAATTTAGTGGGGGGGTGGGAAACCCTGTAATGTGGCAGTGGGACTCCTGGTGATACTGTGAGGAAAAGCTGCTTCAGAATTTTTGGAGATTAATTTAATCAGGAAAGTCCTGTAAGCCTGATGGATATTTTCAGAAACCACGAGTCAACATTTTAGGCTGAACTGAACCCAAGTGGTTCTCCTCACATTATTTGTCAAATTCTGTGATACCTTGACAGCAATCCCTGTCGCTGGCAGGATTAAACAATCATAACCTGCTCCAGGGTAGCTGAGTGTTTAAGCTCATAAGAACTTCCAGCAAGCTGACGTTGTCAAATAACACGGTAAGGCACCATAGTCAGTACTTCAGAGAAATGCAGGAGAAGGAAATGCAAAAAGCATATTCTACCTCAGCACTCAGCCTACACTTCAGACCAGGCGATATGTTGGGTGAAAATATAGAAAGGTTTGGGGCTGAGGGGCTGTCTAACAGGTAAGAGGTGCTTCTGCTTTACTGAGTACCTAATTATGAAGCTTAAAACTTGGTTGTACTTGATTTTTTAACAGTAGCAGCTTCTAGAAACATCTAGATCTGCATCCAGAAAAGTTGGGCGTATCGTTACAGAACAGAAAATCAACTCCAAATATCACCGGATAAACTGCGGTTCGGTGACAGAAAAGGATGTTTTCCAGTCATAACCTCCTTATGGTATAAAAAAGGGTTTTAATAAAGCTGGGTTGAGACTCCACGGTGGGTCATAGCAAACAAACCGAAAAGCCTTCAGATGTTCTCCATAGCAAACAATATCTAAACCTGAGTACTGAGAGCCTTTTCTATTATAATTTGTACACTACATAAAAACGGGTGTCATAAATGTGCCAAACAGCTGAGTAGATGTTGAGGCGTCTTGCATTGGTCTATAGCCCGTTGCTTTGTTATTTCGCCTCTTAGTTGTGATCTGATGCCAATAATCAGTTTGGGGTTACGATTAAGCCATTTTGTTTATTATTAGTATTAGATAAACTCCAGCTCCTGCTGTTGGTGTGCTGTCTGTGATCTTGTATTAGCTGTACTCATAGTGCCACCCAGCAAGTCCTGCAGATGGGCTTCACATGACCAGTTTTTAAAAACTTGATAGTTTTAGAACATAACATAAAAGTATATGGCATTTGACATTTTAAAAGTTTTAAGTCTCCCCTGAACATCAGAAAATCCTCGTCATTCAATGCTGTAGCGCACAAATTCCCTAGTTACTGGGGGAAAATAGGGAGTACCAATATGGCGGCTGGTGGCTTCAAACCAACTCGTTGTAACAGCGGGCGATTAGCACTCCAGTGTATAATATAGCTCAGTGCTCACAATGTATACTTTCAAAATGGCTGAGTTGCAAGAAGCAAACTGCGTACAAGTTTAAGGAAAGAACAGGAAGGACTTAGTAGAAAAAAAATAAGACCAAAGTGGACTTGGGAGATTTTTCTACGTGATCCCCTGGTAAAAAACAAACAAACAAACAAAAATACCTGACTATGACCTTTAAATTCACTGTGACAAATACTAGGCATAGCCAAAATCCCCCCAATACAAAAAGTTTTGCCCATCTCAGACTTTTCTGTTTTTACTTTTTGTCACAATTACATCTTGTTTTTAGCAAATAAGCAGAGCAACTGCGTTGTATACAAAATGCAGTTTTCAAATGATGCATTACCTACTGAAAAAAATGTACTCAAATAAATTTGGCCGTGTAAGAGGAAATGTCCCTCCAGGTAAATAAAAATGTTAGCAAACCTTTTTTTTGGCAAGATGAGTTTGTTTCACTAGACGCTCTATTACTGCCAAACCTGTAGAATCGAGATGCCTCTTTAACAGAAGCTGTCCCATAACACAAACTAAAATAAAAGATTTAAAAAAGCAACACATCTTGTTCTGATATAATAAATAAACAGATGAGAAACAAAATGATATATCCATCTGGAAAATGTCACAACGTGATTTGTGATGCTTTGAGACTCCATTGTGAGAGCAATTATCCAGAAATAGAGAAATCTTAGAGTCATTGTGAGCCTACCAGTATTACTCAAAAAGCGCTTTGACAACTAATCCAGGATCTGAAGCGCTTCATTAGTTAACGTCAGTGTAAATGACAATAAGGAACAGACCGGGGGAGCAATGACATCCATGGGACGGTACCAAGACAAAAATACGTTGACATAAGAGAACATTTTGATTTTGCAGAGGCTGTCTACATTCTTCAAGTTCCTACATTCCTTTGGTCACAAGAAATCATCTTGTTCCCCTCTGTGGATTTTCTCTTTGCTGGCTGCCCTCCTGATATCATCTGCTTGGATTTCTCAGCTGACTACCTCACATTCGTCTGCCTGTGCACCATTCCCTCCATCCACCTGCCAAACCCAGACTCTGTGGATGTCCTTACCTCCTCCCAGACTTCCCACATTTCCAGTAATAGTAAGGATTCTCCACCTGTTACTCTTACAATAACTCTAATTGCTCCTCCTCAGTGCCGAACCAGGATCCCGCTTAAAAATCCAGAAATCCTTTTTTTTTGTCAACCATTGTGCCTGTAATTGTTGCCAGTACTAGAGTCTTGTCTTACTTAAACATGAAAAGAAAAAGATTTGCCAAAAAAAACACACCTTTTAGTGTCCCCCAAGATTTTTTGGTCAACCACTCTGTTTAGTGAAGAGACAAAAAAGGGTAACAATTTGGAAGGTGGTGCTGGTTAGTCTGGGGCTGCTTCAGGATTTGGTCGACTTGTTGTAATTGATGGAACCACAAATGCTTCTCCCTGTAAGAAATAAAATCCTGACCTCAAGCTCAAGCACACCTGGGTCATAAAGCGGGACAAAAATCTGAAACACGGCAGACTGAACAACTGAATGGCTCAAAAAACGAATGAAAAACACACAGAAAGTTTTTTTTTTGAGAGATCCAAAGTCTAGGCTTAAATCTGTGGCATGACCTTAAACAGGCCCTGAGTGCTGAAAACCTCTCCATTATGGCTCGATTAAACCAATTCTGCAAAAAAGATGTAAAACACCCAATGCTAGCTAACAGAAACGCTTGATGGCCGTTATTGGTGCCAAGGACGGCACCACCAGTTATAGGGTTTAAAGGGAAATTACTTCTTCTCACGTATTATACTGTACATGAAAAAATCTCATTGGGATTAAGCCCTCTAGTAATCTATATAGTGTGTACCTGCTTTAGAGATACATCATAATGTCTGAGGTAATTTGATGTTAAAATGTCATGTTGAAAACATCCCCACCTATTTTAAGATGCAGGACTATAGCGATATACAGAGGGGCAGATGTTATGGTCTAAACACTTGACCAGTGATTTGGTGAAGGAGAAGTAAATTCAGGAAAAGTCCTGTGTCCTTTGTGCCTTTCATGTCCTTGTTAAAGTGTCTTTTGTCTAACAAGTCTCCCTGCTCCATTAGCTGCCTTTCAACTGTGAAAGAGCACATTCATCATCCTTTATATACACAGTTCAAAACCAACAGAACTGCCAACAGGGGATTAACTCACTTTACTTTTTATTCAAGGTCTGTCAATCTGTCAAACCATACACCGCTTTGATCTAAAAGAGAAACAGCAGAGGAGCGAATTGATTGCAAGAAAATGTTGTGAAATCATGGTCCCTAAAAAAGAAATCCCAGTACATTTGGTGACTTGTTATCTCCTGTCAGTGGTCGGCTCGTCTTTCCTGGCACCGGCTGGATGGATTGCTATTAAATTCTAGTGTTATTACAGGGAACAATAGCCAGGCTATGACTCTTCGTCTAAGCTTATACGAGTTTCTATATTGCTTCCCCAAAAGAGAGGCTGGGATACAAAAAGAAGCTTATGCTCACTTTAGCATGATCAACTTTGTGCAAGATTTAAAAAAAACATGTCAGAAACTATACAGATTTAAAAAAAGGAAATTATTGTATCCTAAACATCTTTGTGTAATAGTCTTGTCATGTTCTCCCGGGAGTTTGGGTTTTGGTTTTCTATTATGTTCATGTTTTCTGCATTTTATTATTATTCATTGCTGCCCGAAAGGGTCTTGGCCTGATTGTGGTAGTAAAGGATTCAAATGCAGAGTGGCTGTGGCAAAAATATATTTTTTCTTATATTGGAAAAATAAGGCAAACTGGGGAATCGCAGGAGTAACTGGTTGTGGAACATGGCTTGACAATTAGCCGGGGTAATGGAAAAAAAAAAAAAATCCAGCGATGAACCTTGACAAACCAGGAGCCTAAATAAACTGAGGCTTGAGTGGAAAATAAACAGTGGGAACCAGATAAGACAATCAGAGGAAATGTGAAGCAGCTGTGGCAGAAGAATAAACTGACAAACTATACACAAAAGCATGAACTAATACAAGAAGACCTAAAATGGAAACAGAAATGCACTAAATAAGGCAATTCTGAGTCTATAGCTTGCATTCAATTCGAAGGTAAGATTAGAGTTAGATCTATTCTGTCTGAGGGTTAGAAGTTAACTATGTCCAGGCATGATGTCTGTGTTTTATATGTAGATTAATGTATATTAAGGCATGACTAGAATGACATTCTGAGTATCTTTGCACAGATACTGGCAGCAGTGATAGATGAGCCAAAAGCCGTAAAGCAGTAGTTTTAAACTCCAACTCCGTAACCTTTAAATGTGTACCTTGCCCTAGACACCTGAATCAAATGGCTAAACTGCATCTCCAGCATGCAGTCATGCTAATGAGCTCAAATTAGCATCAGGTGTGTCGAAGCAGAGACGCTCCTAAAAGTTGCAGGGCTCCGGCCTTCGAGGACTGGAGTTTCAGAACGCAGCCCTAAAATAAATCAGTCTTCTATTGCAGTAGGCTCCAGTAGGAGAAGAGCTACGTTTTTATCTCCCCCACAAATAAAGGGGTTAAGATACTGGAAGTCACAGTTTGAAAACTGCCACAAAAAGTGGCATCACTGGGTCACAAAGTCTCCATAACAACTGTCTGCTAACCAACCGATTGTAACGTTTGGGAGGCGTGGCAGCAAAAAAATCTTCTCCGGCAAATGCAAACTTGTGGGACAAGGGTAAAACAATGCAGAAGCAAACTAAAAACAATGTACTTTTTTTACATGACACTTTTCACAGATAAAAATAGAAATATCAATCAACTGGGTTCCCTTATATAGGAAATTTTTTGACCAATCTGTATAATCTGATTGAATTTGATTTTGGAAAGTGCCTCGAGATGACATGTTTCATGAATTGGCGCTATGTAGATAAAATTGAATTGAATTGAAATATATATCATAAAAGTAATTAAAAGTTTGAATGAGAAAGTCTTCAGCTGCCTTTTAAAGACAAAAAAATGTCAATACAAGATAATGACGTGAGAACCATATTTCATGTATGCATATTGTATCAAAATGGAATCATCATTGCAATGTCATTGTGAGTCACAGTCACAAAGAACTGCTTGGGCACAACATCTGGTAGGATTTTATATTTCAAGCATTTCAATATACAGTATTTGGACATTTGGATGAACTGTACCTGTCCTCAATGCTCACAACTGATCTATGTCACACCATGACGACATTAGAGCAATGGTAAAGTAAGAGAAGTGTCAGGAAAATGTGGTTTAATCATAAGCAATATTGTCATTGCAACTGTCAGGAATTGCATCACATTCAAATATATTCCTGCGGGGGAGCTGCCCTTCTTGCAACCTCGTGACAGTGGATGGCATCACACTGGGACATTTTAAATAAAGATCTGCTGATTTCTGGCAAAAAAAAAAACTGGAAATGGGTCATCGTCAGGTATCGTTAGCAGGACAATGACCAAAAACACGCGACCAAATCAGCAAAGGAAATGTTTCACCAGACAGAAAGTCAGCCTCCTTCTGTGGCCTTCCTAATCCTGCAGAGAACCTGTGGGGTGAGTGGAGGCGAGGAGAGCAGGAGAGAGCACCGAAGGTGGGGAATAGTTAAAATCCCTTTGTCTGTATGCTCCAAGGTTGTAAAATGTTGCCGGGGAAAAGTAAGTTCGGTCCAATTGTCAAATAAATTGGTGTTGTAGAAGTATTAACAGCCTGGGTGAAAATATTTGCGGTCCACTTAATTTGAAGAAAATTCGAAATATCTTTCTTAAAGTCATTTTTGTCTCCACCGAAGGATCTACTGAAGGTTTGCAGGACGATTATGCAATAAAAGTTGACATAATTTCACACACGTTACCCAGGGGGAGCTGATAATGATTTAGCCAAACTTAATCGTTCATGGCTACACAGTTGATCAGTTGTTCCTGAATACTTTTCAATTTGTTTGACTTGAACTTTATAAATTTTCAAAAAAAGGTATACTGTCAATTAATAGACAATTACTAAAAAAAGAGAGAATGAAAAAAAGTTAACAAATTAAAACAAAGAATTGAATATTAAAATAAATAAAAAATAAAAAGACAAAAACAAAATCAATAAGGATGCCAGCTGAATGGATTTTGACTGTTTTAAAAATAATTTTAATCATTCAGAGGCTCCTTGTCTACAAAGATGAACCAGGTTCATGTTTGCACAGAACAGACAACAAATAAGTTTGACATCCTGAAAGTAGGATTTTAAGGATTTACATAAAGTGCAATTAGCTGAATACCTGTATACAGTGGACGATCACCTGTAGAATTACGTATTTCTTAGATTCCCAGGGCTTCACTTTTACCTCTAAAATATGAACGTTTTAGCAGCTATTTAATTTCTTATAGATGCATAATTTCCTTTCATGATCACGTTTAAGGACTGTGCATCAAATTTCAATCAGTCAATCCGCTTTATTTCTAGCGCACAATTTAAAAACCGCATGGGTGACCAAAGTGCTGTACATTAAAAAACAAGATAAAAACATACAAAACATCCATACACAATATCAAAAGCTAAAACCAGTATGCCATACCTGTAGAATCAAGATGTCTCCTTAACAGAAGCTGTCCCATAACACAAACTAAAACAAAAGATCTCAAAAAGCAACACATCTTGTTCTGATATAATAAAACAACAGATGTTAAACAAAATGATATATCCATCTGGAAAATGTCACAACGTGATTTGTAATGCTTCATCTGATTTGTAAGTACATGTATGGCAGCAAATTTGTAGCCATACTTGGCAACAAATAGCAAAGTCTATTAAAACACTGAGAAGTGCATTTAAAACATAGCAGCAAAGTCTGTATAGTATAAAAACAGTACGAGTGGTTTATATCTTTGGCACGGCACTGTTTAACCTGATAAGTTACCTTTTCCTACTCATGCCTAAAGAAGCTGTAAACCCAGTTGATCGATATAAATACTAATGCCTAAATTGATTACAAGTAAGGTGACACCGAATGGCTCTGACGTGTTGATCCATGAATTAAAGAGGTGTCTGGTTTCAGCCCACTTCTGTCACCTCTTATAATTACCTCTCCTGTAGACTGACTTGTCAGCTCTTTCCACTCATCTCCATTTCCTCTCCGAGCTGTTCTCTCATTCCTATCTTTTAATAAAAAAAATCTATCTTTTTCTATCCTGGATTACCGTGTCAACCTTACTCTTCACTTTGCCCCTGTCACCCCGGTCTCCTAACCTTGTCTTGTCTCACATCCATCACGTTTAATCCTCCACTGAGGGCTTTATATGATAAAAGGTTAAGTTGCTGACAGTGTGCAGCAGGTGTTTCCTAAGCGAGCGGCGTGCCGTTACATTGCACGATGGCCACACTCCCACTTTGTCAATGTCACAGCTCCCTCCTGATGTGTTTCCTTGACTTTCACGCTGTGCGTTCCTACAAACCACCTGAGTTTATGATGTGAGACACATCCGAACCGAGGAGACGGATGAGCACGTATCAAGCAGTTTGGTGTCAGGCCTCAGGCTGCCAAGATAACGATTATGAGATAATGTCCCATCCTTGGTGACTTTGAGGTGTGCGCCAGTGGCGAACTTATGCAGTTCCTCGTAGAGGTCTTACGCATTTTGCCACCCTGCAAAAACAAACTTATTCAGATTTTATGTTGAAGATCAGCACAAAGAAGTAAACACTTGGTAAAGGATGCTGGAAATCTAAAAACACAAAATGTGGCACCCATACTTCAAGCTGCATTATGCTTCAAATTCAGCTGCAAGTCTTTTGCGGTATGTCTCTACCAGCGATCTGCATCCAGAGACTGTAATTTCTGGCCATTGTTCTTTCCATAATAGCTCAGGTCCAATCAGACCCTGGTTTGATCTAAACCAGGTGCTGTCCAGAGTTTTAGTTACCTGGGCTAAAAAAATCCTCAAGTTCAAGGCATTTGTGGCTCATAAAATATTGCCTTTTAAGATAAAATAATAATGTTGTGATTTTTTTTTTTTTTACCAGCTCAACAATAAAACAAACACAATATTTTAACATGGAAGATTTTTGTTGAAAGAATCTGTAACTCATTGCAGAATCAAAACATAAAAAGGGGTCTTGCAGGTTTGGCTTGTCAAAAGGAAGACAGAAATTCAAACACTTGTGTATGTAGCCAAGTTTATTCTTTGGATGTGCCCAAGTTTGCTTTGGGAAAAAGTCACTGGATGTATGCGGTCGCACTTGAAAACAAAAAATAAAACAGGGTTAATAAAAGACCGTTGTATCAGTTTCCATTTTATGAAGATTTAAATGTGTCTGCGTCTTTTTTGAAAGGTCTTGGGTTAGTGAAACTCTTGTCATAAAAAAAAAAAAATAGATACCTGAAGTATCTGTCTGCATTATCAGCCTGTGCTGGAGGGCCCACTGGCTGCAGTTTAAAATATTTTGTTCTTAAACATTTCACTTAGCTCTGGCTGTATGTTTCGGGCTGTTGTCCTGATGGAAGGTCAACCTCCACCAAAGTTTCAAGTCTTGGAGCTTCTAACAAGTTTTTTTCAAATTTACTCCTGTAATTATCTACATCCATCTGTCATGTTTCGTGAGGCTTTAGGAGGACCAAAGTGCAGACAGGAACTCGGGAGCCACATGATGAAAACAAGGGTTTAATGAAAGACTCAAAGGGCCAACTTAAACAGGCAAGAGGAGCAAAAATGGAGAACAGGGCAGAGTGACGGCTCATGAGGTAGAACGCCAGAGGCGACGCAAGAATCCAGCAATGAGCTACGACAACCGGAAAGCGTGTCTTTCTCTTCTCTTCCCCCCGTATACACCTAGTGGAAGAAATGAGGTGGAAAATGAACAACAACTGATACCAATAAAGACAGAGAAACGAATGGAAGGAGAATATTGAGTAGGATCTAAACAGAAGGAACCACAAGGAAGAAAACAAGCTGAAATAATGCAAAACATGCAACAAACAAGAATAAACTAAAATTACTACGACTAGAGAACATAGAAGAAACCTAAATACTCAAAGCATCTGAGAATCATGGCGATCGCTGCTGAAGAATCGGGTCTTCCCAGCATGTTGTTTCCTCTGCCTTGTTTTACTGTGGGGATGGCGCCGTGTTTTCTGACACATATAACATTATACACGAGGTCTAAAAGATTCAGGTTTAGTCTCATCTGGCTAACGAGACTTCTTCTACATCAGGGGTGTCCAAAGTGGGGCATGGGAGCCATTTGTCACCTATAGAATAATTTTGTGTGGCCCCTCACCACAGCTAAAGAAATTTGGCCCTCCAGTAAATGGAGCAGAAGCAAATGGAGATTATTTTTAAATTTCTTAGGATGAGATTTCAATTTTACATCTTCCTAAATAGAACATTTTAATCAAACTCTATTATTTTCTTTTCCCCTGGAAGAAATTGGCCACCTCTTCCTCTTGACAAGGTGTGTCCAAAGGTACAACATATGGTATTTTTCTTTTATTAGCCATGTTTTCCTTTGCTTTCAATTTAGAATCATAGTAAGTAGGGTCACAAACATCCAGCAGGTAGATTGCAAAACAGAATTGGGCACACCTATATATTAAACTTGGCTAAATACAGCAATGGTTTTTGAGAAGGTTCTGGTTTTTGTAGCTGGGAATAAACCCAGACCATCAAAAAAAGAAAAAAAACAACAACATTTCCACCAGAAAAGTGAGGAAACTGTACAGGTTTTATTAAAACAAACATCTAACAGCCTTTTTCTGACTTACAATAAATGTTCTTTTCTGCTTTGTTTTGTTAAAACGTTGTGTGTTTAATTCATTCCTGGCCAAGTAAAAAGAAAATGATTCACTATAAAATTTAATCATGGCCCCTTAGTGCTTGCAAATTGGTGGTTTTAGCCCACAGCACAAAAGGTTTGGACACATGTTCTACACGTTAACTGTATCTTCTACATGGCTTTTGGCAAAAAATGCTAATCAAAAGTGTTTCCTTTAACAATGGATTCTTTTGTATTAGACAACATAGCCCCATTGAAAAAGAAGGTGATTATTCACAGGAAGCTGGCTCCCTGGTTTAATTTAGAGCTGCATTCTTTGAAGCACAATGTTAAGAAATTGTAGCGAAAATGGCACTCTACACACTATAAAATACTATAAGAAAGTTTAAACAACTAAAACAATGACTAAAACTGTAAAAAAAAAAACGGTTTCTATCAACATGTGCTAAAAGTCTGCATAAAAATGTAATATCCTCCAACAAACCTCTGGGGCCATCACAGAACAGCTCCATTCATACTAGGATTAAATTACACACAGGTGGACGCTATTTATTAATTCGATGACTGATAATTGGCTTTTATTTTGAGCTAGAAGAGAAAAGGGGATGAAAACAAATGCCTGGCACAGTTGTATTTGTAAAAATCACTGAAAACCCACATAATTTTCCTTCCACTTCACAATTATACATTACTTTGTGTTGGTCTGTCACTTGAGATCCCATTAAAACCCATTGAGGTTTGTGGTTGTAAAGCGAAGGTACAAAAAAGTTCAAGGAACAGGAATATGAAAAAAAAAACAACGTTATCTTAAAGTCATACGTTATCGGATGGAAAAGCAACTCAAAAAAGCTATTGACAGACCTTGACACAACCTGGCGAAATGTTGCACTATTCTTTTAAATGCCACAAGAATATCTGCTGCACGCGAAGCTGAACGCAAAGAAATGAGGGAATTCTCTGTTTTATACGCTGTTTATATCAACTCCAACATGTAGATGAGATGTCCATAAAGCTCAGTGTCAGAACGTAATCAACTACAGTTATTCAGTCTTACCCATCTCCCTCCTTTCGCCGGAGTCTTCACAGCATCCACGCAGTCGGTCTTCACTTGACTGAAATTACCTGTCAAGCAGTAATTAGGTGACGGAACATTGCTTTTCAAGCAGTGATTGAGCTCCGAGGAAAAAAAAAAAAAAAAAGGAAACCTCTCAAAAGAACGTGTGTTCATATTCTTGTATCATTAAACGAAGGATACAGGAACATTTATTAACAAAAGACACGTAATTATAAAGGAGAGCCACTTTTCCTCCTATGAACTAAGTGGCTGCCTTAACCCTTTTCATGGTGGACTGAACTGTGGTATTACTCAACTTCACGGGGCGCCGAGTCTCAAAATTGACTACAGTCTACAGTCATTTAGAGGTCTTATGGCAATTTTGCTGCAGGTAATGGAAGAGAGGAGTTCAACGAATGGATAAACACCTGTGACATTTCCTTTCAGCACAATGTTCAAGGTAACGCTCCCCGCACAACCTGTTTTCTCCGTTAAATGCCTCCCGTCAAAGAAATTCT
Organism: Fundulus heteroclitus; assembly: GCF_011125445.2. Classification (NCBI taxonomy): domain Eukaryota; kingdom Metazoa; phylum Chordata; class Actinopteri; order Cyprinodontiformes; family Fundulidae; genus Fundulus; species Fundulus heteroclitus. The sequence goes on from NW_023396605.1 coordinate 179,724, forward strand.
CCCTCTCCTCTAACATGACTAACGCTCTGCTCTTTTTTTTTTTTTTTTTCAGCACACAACTCCCTTTAGCAGGAAGAAATTGAGTGGAAAAAATGCCGCGTGACTCCTCTAAACATTTCCTCGACATAAATCTACTCTAAATATAAAGGATGCAGGACAATTTGGCTGGTGCTCAAATTAGGACGAGAAAACTGGATGTGTGATCTGTGGGCGGATGAAATTGCACTTTTCGGAGTTCAGAAACATAAATCCCCGTGACATGTCTGACCTCTTGCAAACATATGTTACTCATCAAGGTTATAGTGGAAATAGATGATGTTGAAACTTTTACGGCTTGCTGCCCTTGAGGATTGCTTTCGGTGCCAGCAGGTTCTATAAAAGGTTCTGTGGCAATTGTCTAATTATAAACCTCCTGAAACCGGTCATTTGGTGAGCCGCTAGAAACATTTTTTCCCCCCCTTTCTTTCTCCAAATAAACAGAATCAGTGTTGCATGCATGTACAGTGCCTTGCAAACATTTTCCTACGTCTTAAATTTTTTTGTCATGTTACAACCATATACTTTTATGGGGATTTTATGCAATGGAACAACAATGAGTACATAGTTATGAAGTGGAAGGAAAATGATCATCATTTGCAAATAAAACTCTGAAAAGAGTGGCATACGTTTTCTATTCAGTCCCCCGTTTATCCTCATCCCTCTAATTGCAATCCAGTGCAACAATCGACCTTCAGAAGTCTTTTTTTTTTTACAGCCCACCTCTGTGTGATTAAATCTTAGCACGAATCCAGCTGTTGTGTGAAGGCGTCAGAGATTTGCCGGAGAACATTTGTGAACCAACAGCATCCTGAAGCACACCAGACAGGTCAGGGGATAAAGTTGTCCTTTGTGAAACAATGTTGTAAACCTTTGAGGATCTAATGGGGCACCATCCAATCTACCCAAAAATGGAAAGAGTCATAGTCATCCACTTAAACTGACAGATTGGGCAGGGACAGCGTTGATCAGAGGAGCAGCCTAGAGGCTCATTGTAGCTCTGGGTGAGGTGCAGAGATCTACAGCTCTGGTGGGAAGAGCTGGTGGAAGGACAACTATTAGTTCTTTGCGTGCTCTCAATAAATCTGAGACCACAACGAAAACATGTGTGTCCATCCATCCATTTCCTAACACGCTTATCCCTATTGGGGTCGCAAGGGGTGCTGGTGCCTCCAGCCGTCAATGGGTGAGAGGCGCGGTACACCCTGGACAGGTCGCCAGTAGGGGTGTGCAAAATAATCGTCATGACAATGTATCGCAATTCTAATATTCGCGATCCAATGCATCGATTCTTGATGGCAAGTATCGATTATTAATTTAAAAAACTAATAAATAAAATTGCATAAATGGTTGGCGAACATCAGCCAAAAACAAGTGGAATACAACTTCCAGTCCAGTAGATGTCGCCGCGGATGTGTTGACGCCCGTTGCCTTGTGTCACAAGCATTTCCGGCCGCTGGATACTGCAACGAGTCATTCATAAACAAAACATGGAGGAGACTGAGAACATTCGCCCCGCTCCATCAGATGTCAAGTCAGATGTTTGGACGCATTTTGGCTTTAAAAACAAAGAAGGTAAAAACAAAATTATGACGCACGCAATTTGCAAACACTGTTACATCGTGATGAAATACTTTGGGAACGCAACAAACTTAAAATGCACACATGCAGAGGCGCCGTCCAGAAAAACAAGAGCCGCCAGCACCGCAAGCACTGATATAACAAACAACATTCGATTGCAAGCTAGCCCCAACACCTCCACGCGCAAACATTTGAATGTTTTCATTTCATTGGTTTAAAGGACCACTGAGGCCATGTACACGACACTGATTATCCTTATTTTGTTATTTTAAGTTTTAGAAATCCTAAGCACTTTTTGTCAGTGTGTCCACTCCAGTAATAGTAATATTTGTGTCCAGTAACATTTATTTTCATGGCAATACCTCCAACAGTCGTTTCAGTAAATACAGCTATGTATGAATTCAGTTGCTCTCAGTTATGTATCAATTGAAGACACTATCCAGATCATTCACAGCCAGTCAGCCACTGGTAATGGCTGTATTTTTTTCTAACAGTGTTCAGTGAAAATATCACAATGCATCGTAATATTTTAAGTATTGTGATGCATCATGATAGAATCGCATCATGGCATGTGAATCGTGATTCGAATCGAATTGTGACTTCTTTGGCAATACCCACCCCTAGTCGCCAGTCTATCACAGGAAAACTTGTATGCCCTACAGCCAAAACACTAAGTACGTAGGAAAATAAACAACGCCCATCACCCCGAAAGACCATTCTCAAGGGGAAAAATGTGGCAGCAATAGTCAGACAAGCTGGTCAGAGTTAATTGGGAGATTGATGGAGCTAAATATAGGACAGTGCTGCAAGAAAAACTGCTGAAAGACCTGGAGGTTGGGGCAGGGGTTCAGCTTCTTGTAGGACAACAACCCTGAACATTATGCCTTAAACATAACGCCCTGACCTAAATCCAGATGAGAATCCGCTGAGAGAGTCGCAGATTGAGGTTCAGAGAGGCTCTCCGTCCAATAACTCCAGGCTTGGGGCCGTTTTGAGGAGAAAACCCTGCACACCATTTTAGTGTGCAGATGTATACAGCTGATGGAGACATAACTCAGAAACCTGGAACTGTAACTGGCATGAAACGTTTTGCAGAACGTTCACTCAGGAGGACCGACTACAAATGTTCATGGTACATTTTCATAGTTTTATAAATGACAAAACTACACTTTACCCTATGATTCTGCACTACTTTCTGTGGCTCTACCACAAGCGATTACATTGAAGTTTGTGGCCGTACTGTAAGGTGACCAACAGCGTGAAACAGAAAAAGACGACTCTAAAAACATCTCTCTTTCCTCTCTGTTGGATCCATGGAAATGTTCCGCTCTTTTGCTTAACAGGGTTACAAACTTGCAGTTGGGGGTCCTGCTCTGTTGTTCTGTGCTGCCGACTCGAAGCTTCAGAGCACCACGGGGTCTCCGCCAAGCTCCCTTTGTAACCTTCAAGATTTCCTGCTTTTTACACTCTTTGCTCGATGTCTTCACAGCCCCTGACACAGACCTCCTTCCATTGTGAATGTTAAAAAAAGAGACTAATTTATGACACCACCCTGGTCCCTCTGCACCAAAGCAGCTCGGGCTGAGCGGATGACTCATTCGGTCTTGTCGTTTTGCACTTGGCCACTAGGTGGCAGTACACACACACACGTCTCTGTGGAGCTCAGCCAGCCTGTGCACGGCATGCCATGCTCCCCCCACTGATTGCTGTTTGCCACAGTGAATTTAAGGCAGCATCCTCTGATGACTCGAGATGAGATATTTTTGAGTCATGCATTTATGTATGCTGCAGATAAACAAAGACAAGTTTCTGTAAGATCTGATCTCGCACAAAGAAAAAAAAAAGTTTCACTGCCAAAAAAGCAAAAAAACAAAAACCAGAAAAACAGGTAAAAAGACAGGGATCAAATCCAAAACATTAACTTGGAACAACTGCTACAAATTACTTTTGCTGCCATAAAAGGAAATATGTATATATATATAGAAATTTCTTCATTAACACTTTAGCACACTCATTTCCTTTAAAGGCACTCATGCTGAGCGTGCAGCTGCATGCCATGGCCAATAAATTACCGTATTTACACGCTCCATGGGTGGCATATAATTTTCTTTTAAAAAACTGCTCTTAATAATAATTGCCCCCTTTTTTTTTCCATTTCGAACCACATTTTGTCCGTTCTTTTTAAATAGCGCACAAATGGTGTTTTACATCAGCCGTTTCAGTTCAACAATGCCAAAGCAAAACAATGAAACCCAATGGTCTCCCCTATTACTCACGGCGGCAGTGCAGCATGGAGTCAAAAAGCATCTGCGAGTGCGAGGGTAACGGCTGAATAATTCACCATCTTGTATATTTTTAAACTCATCCTCAGATTTATAATGCAGCATAATTTAAATCAAAAGACACTGACACACTGTTAATGTTTTAGTTTCAGCACATCTCTGCAAGCTTTTAGTGGCGAGTCACTGCCGGTTAACAAATACATGAGACACAAACACAGAGATCAGAGAGCATTTTAAGATGTACCCCTGCACAAAGGTTTGGGGCCACTTAGAAATGTCCTATTTGTAATGAAAAAGCACAATTTTCTTCAGTTAAAATAACATTAAATGAATCAGAAATACAGTCTAGACATTGTTGATGTGGTGTTCTGTTTATAACGGAGTGGCCAGCACAGTCACCAGATCGCAGCCCTGCTGAGCTGTTGTGGGAGCAGCTTGACTGTATGGTGCGTCAGAAGTGCCCATCAAGCCGGCTTGTGGGAGGTACTTCAGGAAGCATGGGGGGACATTTCCTCAGATTACCTCAACAACCTGACAGCTAAAATGCCAAAGATCTGCAAGGCTGTAATTGCTGCAAATGGACGACTTTTCAATGAAAGCAAATTTTGAAGGACAAATCATTACTTCTGACCTTCACAATGTCTTGACTATATTTTTCTGATCATTTTTGCAACTCATTTGATTAACAAAATTAAATTTTTCTTGGGAAAATTACTATTTTTTTTGGGTGACCTCAAATTTTGAGTGGTAAAGTATCTTTCTGTCCTTTTTTTTGTCTGACTAAAAATAGAACTCTGATGCCCCTTTTACTAATCTCGACAACAGCAGGCAGGTATCATTGTTTTTTCACTCCAGATATTTTGTGAGGAAACTTTTGTGTCCAGCAAAAATCAAATACTAAGACAAATAAACGGACATGCAGGTAAGGAATGGTTTATTTCATGGTACAAAATGGAAGTAAGAGGGAACAAAGCAGCGACACATGGATATGATATGAGGGTCCGAATTAGCAAATGGGTGAGTTGATCCGGAGTTCACCCGAGTCAGCCCTGGAGAGAGATCTGCAATAAACAACCTGTTTTAAAGACACATGCTAATTGTGTTTGTTTCACAAACAGCTGAATAAAGACAACAAAAACACACATGGATACTGAAGTATGGATTTTCGCAGCAGAATTACATGAAAATAAAAAAAGCTAACTGAAAACAGTGATGCAACTTTCTCTGTGCCTGCATTAAAAGATTGATGAAAGCACAAGAGGCAGCAGAGATCATAAGATAAGCTTCCAGGACAAAGGTCAGCAGCAAATGCTGTGACATTCAGACACGTTTTGACAAAATTGTGGCATGGATTCTCAAGCACGTGCATCTAATTTGTCGAACTAAAGGAATAAAAGTTAGATAAGGAAGATTACAATTAAGTTGAAAGTGGTCCTGGTAGGACATTTGGCCGTCATCTGTATTGCTTCTTTCAGTTTCAGCTTCTGAATATAACATTTTGAGGAGACTGTGTGATTTTTGAAACAGCTTGGCTGTAAAAGATCACTGCAGATTATAGTGAAATCCTTCCAACTCATTCTGCCCTGAGCCCCGGTGTGCTTCATGAACAGCTTCCATGCTTTTTATAGCCTCCAAATAATGTGGAAATCTATGCAGCATTCTCATTTATGGCCAAGGCTTTCTGCTGCTGCCACATGTGAAATACAAGGTAAACACCAGCGAAGGAGGAATTTGGTTAAAAATGCAAGAGGAAAAACATGTCCAAAAAAAAAACTACAAATGATACATCATCATCATCATCATCATCATCATCATCATCATCATCATCATCATCACTTGATTAAAGACACAAATATGTCCATATTAACAGCAATACAAATAGATATGAAAAGAATGAAACAATAAAATAAAAATTTAAATACAGATAAAATCAATTACCTGACTGAACTTCAACACAAATGGCATACGCTGAGGAACTCTCATCAGCACTCATGTGGGGAGAGGCAAGACCATTTAAAGTCTTAAAAACAAATCGAAGAGTTTTAAAATGAATCCTAAAATTAACAGGCAACCAGTGCAGTGAGCTTGAAATCGGTGAAATGTGTGCAAAATTGTTTTGTTTGTTGGTACAATACAAAATAATCACAACTCACAACATGAAAACAAAAACAGAACAAAAGTGCCTCATATTCCAACAACAGAAGCCTCTTTCTTTTTGGCCCAATGATGTTTTAGCCTCGTGAGACCATCCTGATCTCGCGAGCTTTCAAGGTTTCACTCGCAGATCAGTCTGGCTACTCTCCGTTAAAGAAAATTTGGAGCTGTTCACCAAACGAACGTCCAATCAGCGTTGGCTTTGAGGCGGGTTGAGGTGTGACGCAACGGGAAGCGCGACAGTTCAGTCTAAAGAACATGGCGGCTTCAGCCGATGAAACTAGCGTTAGCGTGGCTATCGAGCAAGTTTTATCGGAATTACAGAGTATTTCTTTGCTGAGCTAACGAGCCTTTACCTGCAGCAGCAAGAGTAGCTTGGCTTGTGGTTGTGTTTTCGTCGTCGCTCGTAACAGAGCGACGACGAATCTGATTGGTTTATTTGGCCCGTCTATCACCAACATAGGCCAATCAGCTAACCAGTATTTTCGCCCCTTCCCAAAATTACTTCAACGGAAGGTTTCCAGATGGATATGCGGAGCAAATCTATCTGGCGGAATCAGGTAAATGATGTTTAGCTTTGTTGCTGAAACCGATGCTGTTGTTCCAGCATCGTCGGATTTAGGATAGGTGAGCGTTGCTGGTTTTTGGGTTGTTCCTGAACATCCTGACCACTTTCCTTTCTTGTGAGCATGACTGTTTAAGTCAAATAACTTAAAATGTCGCATAATTATTATTATTTTTTTTTATTATTATTATTTTATTTTTTTTAAGTTTTTTTTTTCAATAAGTACAAGCAACAAAAAAGGAATCCAAATTTCTGTTTAAATTAATTACCAATTCTGCAGAGGTGATTGGACAAGTACCCGGCCAAAACTACACATGTTGACGGCTACAAAAAGCAACTTGATGGAGTGATAAATTAATATTGGTATGCAGCTATTTAAGGATCAAGAATCTTTATTCTCACTTGAGCCAGGATGTTTATTTTTACCATGCGCAAAATAAAAATAAATTAAACTCAATGAATTCAGACTTCTTCAACTAATTTCCTACCATTTCATGTTTAAAAAAAGAATGTTATAAATAAATAAATAATTACCAACCCAAAATAATATTAATAATATTAATTAATTACTTAATTAATAAATAATTAAGTAATTTCCCCCTGGGATCATTAAGTAATTTCTCCCTGGGATCATTAAAGTAAGTCTGAGTCTGAGTCTGAAAATTAAAACAACATTCATATGTAAACCTCTGCCTGACAGTGTATACCAGAAGTAAGTTTGATTATGTTGTACAAAATATATTAGAAAATAGTAATTTTTTCATTGCTTAACTCAACAATCTTGACTTTTATCCCCACTAATCTCCAGGTTATGTATAATCACTGCTTTCAAAGCAAATTGTATGTTTTACACCCCAAGGATGGCTGTTTTTTGTTGTCAAAGAGGGACACACATACACATGCATCTTTGCAGATAAAGATTTGTCAGCATGTGTTGATTCCCTTCTACATCACAGGCAGCACAGATGGCCTTGTTTCCCTCTCGCGACTCCCTAACAGAGAGGAGTTACTCGATTTGACATCACCTGCTACGACATGGCCCGAGTCCATCTTCAGCTGTCCGTACGCAACACAAGAACGAACGGCGCAGGAAGAGCACATCATCATTCATCCAAAATAACCCACAAGATGTTAAAGATTTCACGTCTGTTCCACTGAAAACACCTCTGAAGGTTCCTCAGCTGGGCCGCGAGCAGCCCGCAGTGGAGCAGAGGGAAGATGGAGGGAGGAAGGACATGAATCACCGGCTGGATCTGAACCAGGTTTGAACCCGCAGTCTCACAAGCATATGGTAATTAGGCAGTAATGAACTGGTCTTTGTTGTGTTCTCTGCAAGGTATTTCCAAACATATTGTGAAGGTTCTGTTCATAACACAGTGGCATTTATGCTCTTGAAGAAAACACGCACGCACGCACACACACACACACACACACACACACACACACACACACACACGCAAACATTAATATCAGGACAAATCAAACACGATGATCTGAGTACACACATAAAAGGGCTGGTGGCGGCATTGGCCTATACGTCTCATTTAAAATGTCACTGAATATGGATGAATATGCAACTGTTCAGTTCCTATCGCTCATTCAACTCACACACTCCACCCTCCTCTGCATACATTTGCAATATGTATAACGAACTGTGGGAATAGAGTTCATATTTAGAGGTGCTACCATGTTTAATGCTTTTTTTTCCCCCTCCCAGCTTTGCATCCTAATGTTGCAGCATGCAAGGTTAATTTACTATGCGTTCAAGAACTAACTTCTGGAAAAAAAAAAGGGAATTAAGCCAGATTGTAAGGCCGCGTGCCAATAATATTTTACGGCTGATTTTCAAGAGCAGATGGGTAAGAAATTTTGTTTTCACTGCAGCAAATATTTATGGCTGCAAGTGGTAATTTGTTTATACAGAAAAACAAACCAACAAACAGCAAGCAAAGGGGATGGAAGACATCTGGCTGAAATTAAGCTTTCAGCTAGCAGACATGAGTCTTTTCGTGCTTAGGCCATCCATCATGTTGCCAGACCATTAGCTTTGCTTGAAGTGTGTTAATGTCCCTCTACTCCCTGCATTCATACTTACCATTACGGTACAATGTGAGTTAAAGCTGCTAATTAGCTGCACATTATTGTCATTTTCTTAGAGAGGGGGTCAACACAGGGGTTCAAACGGTTAGTTAAATAAAGAGTTTTAGGCAATTGATACATCTTAGTTACTATTAAGGAGAAGAGAAGGCTGCATGTGGCAGTGAAATATTTGTTTTGTGTATAAAACTGTGTAAAAGATTCAAATGTCCTGCTGTTTAGTTAAATTTTTGCCTTTGTTTTGTACGTGAAGCCACCAGTAATGGCTAAGGCTGTTCTTTAAGTACCTGAAGTGTACGTGGGGAACGCGTCATTCAACCAAGCACAAGGTGCCGTTTAAGAAGTTTATTTAAAACAGAATTCAATGCAATTCAGTTTTATTTATATAGTGCCAATTCATGATATATGTCATCTCAAGGCACTTTCCAAAGTGAAATTTAATCAGATTATACAGGTTGGTCAAAACGTTTCCTCTCTAAGGAAACCCAGCAAGTTGCATCAAGTCTTGACAAGCAGCATTCACTCCTCCTGAAAGAATGAAGAGCCACAGTGGACAGTCATTTGAATTGTCCATGGCTTTGCAGCAATCCCATATGAGGGATTGCTGCAAAACAAGAACGAATGGTGACAAGGCAAAGGCAAGGCAAGGAAAGTTTATTTATATAGCACAATTCAGTACAGAGACAATGCAAAGTGCTTTACATGATTAAAATATAGGAAAATAAAACAGAATAAAAGCAAGTAGGGATAGAATGTAGAAACAAAAAAGAACATTAAAAACAGTAGAACAGTTTAACTAGAACAGTCAAAGGCAATTCTAAACAAATGTGTTTTTAATCTTGATTTAAAAGAACTCAGGCTCTCCGCACTTTTACAGTTTTCTGGAAGTTTGTTCCAGATAAGTGGAGCATAGGAACTAAATGCTGCTTCTCCGTGTTTGGTTCGTGTTCTAGGTATGCAGAGCAGGCTGGAGCCAGAAGACCTGAGTGGTCTGGAGGGTTGATACACAGGCAGGACTGACCAGATGATGCAGGCAAACAGTGATTTGACCGTGCGATGCAGGCGAGGTGTGAAGATAGAACCAGATGTGACCAGGTGTAGCGGATGAGACCAGATGTTGCGGGTACCAACGAGCTTGACGAGAAGCCGCCAAAGTGTTCCCAGCATGAGCAGAGCCAAACCCAGAATTCCCAGGAGGGACCTTAACCAGGCAGAGCACAAACTGGCGAGGGCAGAGCGAGAACAGGTCCAAGGGATGAAACAACATGATGGTGGCCGAAGCCTTACTGACGACACGGTTCACCTGATGAAAATGTTGGAGCAAAGTCTTCAGGAGGAGATGACAACAGCATCAACAGCAGCTGCAATAGAAGTAGGAGACCACCTCATCAGGGAATTATGGGAAAAGCTTCTGATTTTGCAGACCATGATCATCCTATCCCTAGCTACCCTCCGAGATACAAGTGTTTTAAGAGACTGACCTCAGAGTTTGTCACAATTATGCGTTCTAGACAGAGCTCAGAGGAAATGTCCAAGGCTTCCATCTCTTATGATATCACTGGAGGTAATCATTATTTTTAATTTTAAGAGCTATTATTTCTATTAGAAGACTTGCTAACATGACCTGTTGTTTTCTCTTAGGTAGCAAACGGTGGCATCATTTGGACCCGAGTGGAGGCAAGAACATGTTAAATATAACCGCAGATGCCACGGTTTAAGTCCATTGTTACCTTTCAGAGCTCAATATCAGCAGAATGGGAAATCCATTGGAGTACGGGAGAGTCAAAAACTACTGTGGCGCCAATTTACACTTGTGCTTGAATTTTTGTGCATGCCAGCATCTTCAGTGCCCTGTGAACGGGGGTTTTCAAAGGCTGAAGAAGTAGTGTAAAAAAACCCAATAAAGATTTAAAACCAAAACTGTTGAAAAACTCTCATTTCTGAATAAAATCTCCCGTTTTGCACATCATTGTCCAAGTCGCACAAGCACATCCGGTGTCTTCTTCCAAGTTGCTCAAACACTTTCACGGTCTGTCATCTTAAGCCCTGCCAGCGACAGATAAACATTCAGAATCTGCCATATAAGATTGTGCTTTTTTCAGAAAAATGACACACCGAACATGTTAAAAAAGAGTTTATTTTACGAATGTGATAATCATAAAAGAAACTAAAGGTTATTACATTTTCATTAATAATTTATTAAGGGCCCTAAAGGATAAAAATACCGGCAAGCATCACAGATTATATTGCTGACTGTGATTATGCACTGGGCTACCAGGTGGTTTTACGTGCAAATGAAGCCTTGTGAAATGCACCCTTTGCTCAAGCAATTGGCTCAAGTGGTTCAATGTCTCAGGAGGCCTCATCTCAGCGTCACTAGCGACGAGAAAACACATGCAGGCGGTGAGGCGAGACGAGACGTTCTGGCACCGGGAGCTTGAATGAGGCAGATTAATATACGGAGAGTGACGGGTGATCTGGGTGAGTCTGATTAAGGTGAATGATGGATGGGAGGTGATGATAAGTCCAGACAGGCCAAAAACAAACCAACAGAAACCCAAATCATCACAAGAAGGACTCATTTGGGCTTGGTTGGCACACACCACTTTATCAATGCTTCTTTTCTTAATGAAATACAATAAATCCAGAAAATATTTTATTACTTACATTTTTTTGTTGTCTAGCAATTCACATTTCTATTGTTTGCTTCATGCAAAAAATGTTCTGGCCTATCCATCACCAACATCCAACACTGTCTGTACCAGCACACCGTTGCAGGGTCAAAGGGCGGCCGGTGCCTGACTCCAGCGGTCATGAGCTGACAGATGGGATACACCCTAGACAGGTTACCTGTTCATCACAGGACAAACAGCCATGCTCACACACACACACACACACACACACACACACACACACACACACACACACACACACACACACACACACACCTATGAGAGACCTAACAGCAATGGCCACCCCCCGTGCCATGACCTGGCCACCCCACTCGCCAGTGTAAACTGTAGTTGCATCAGTTTAGCATTTCATCCCATTATGCACAGCCAGCAAGGCAGCTGCTCTTCTTGACCTTCTATCGCGCTTTTATTTGTATCTGCCAGTATCTACTTTCCACTAGTAATTGTTTTGTTTTTCAATAAATTAATAAATGTACACCTTATTCCTAATATAATTACACAAGAAAAATGAATTGTTGTTCAACTCAAAATGTTAACTGTACTTTTATTGGTCTATGCCAGGGGTCGGCAACCTTTACCACTCAAAGAGCCATTTAGACCCGTTTCACACAGTAAAGAAAACACTGGGAGCCATAACACCCTTTTGAAATTTTAAATTAAATCACACTGCATATAACACATTTTTTTGCGACACAATGGACTGGGAGAAGAACCAACGCATCTTTGCCTTTTTTTTTTTATTTTTTTTTTTTTATGTAGAAGTACAAACCTTCTGTTTTATGGAAATCATCAACTCTACTAATGTCAGAATTTTTATTTTGAATAAAGCTTGGTGCGAGTAAACGCACGTCATGGTTGGATTATTTGATTTTCATCCCATATAAACGGTACTTTCGGAATACTTTTCTTTTTAATCTGAACACATTTTAATCACATCCAGGAAAGTTACGCACGTAAACGAGCTCCTGTCATTAACCAGCTAACAAGCTAACAGCTGCGTTAGACGAGCTATCAGATGTTCAGGCGGCACCTGAAACTCGACTTCAGCTGCGCAGGACTCCGCTCACAGCCTCGAGCCAAGCGCAGTTCAGTTTTCCTCACTTTGAAAATGAACAAACGTCAGATATAGAAACGACTCTTACCCTGCTGTTTAGCTCTCTTCACCCTCATCAATGACTCCATGTTATTTTAGGTCCCGTGTCACCGTGGTCCCCTTGTCATTTGTAGAATTTACTACAAAAAAACAGCATCTGAAAATGCCGCCTTCTCTGCGCTCACTGTGTTTATTTCGCTCTGCAGCCACCCAGCAAGCATTATTTCTTCTTCTTGAGTTTATTGGCAGTTGGCAAACATCTTTTCAGTGCGCATTACTGCCACTAACTGGTGAGGAGTGTTCATCAGCCAGCATTGACGAGACTGCCTGCATGAGGTACACAGCTCTGTGACATAATTGTTTTCAACAGATGAGCCGCATCAGAGGCATCAAAGAGCCGCATGCGGCTCCGGAGCAGCGGGTTGCCGACCCCTGGTCTATGCACATTAGATAATTAGTAACAATAAAAATAAAACAATAAACCACTAGATATAAGGCATTTACTTAAGTCTTTAAAATAGTTTTCTACAGACAGTTTACTACAGTAGAATAAAATCCTGAAATTATGGCTTTTAGTTTCAGTGTGAAACCCTAAGAGTTTAAGTGGCCCCATCTGGCCACCCCTATCAAACATTTCTGGAGGCGCCACTGCCCAACAGTCATGTTTTCGGACTGTGGGAGGAACCCTGAGAGAACCCACACATGAACAGTGCAAACATGATTACTTCAAACTCACAACCTTCTTGCTGCAGGGCAACAATGCTAACAACTGCACTGCCACCAACGCGTTATCTAAATAAAAGTAATTTCTCTAACAAATCATCTGACACAAAAGGGATATCTGTTGACAGAACCAAGTTACCACTTACAGAAAACTCAAAAATGGTTTCTACGGCACCTAACTCTAGTCTTTGAATTATGCTGCATTTAAATTGTTTCCTAAATTGGAGCTCAGGACTGGAACTAAAGTCCGAACAAAGATGAGAATATTCTTGCTTCAAGATGAACCAACGCGACCAATGGGAATAATTGCACTGGTGCTGACTATTGTTAGGAATTCAAGTAAGTCTTTGCAGCTATTGATTGTGATTACGAGAAAGACCAGTACCTTAGAAGCAAAATACAACATAATATTAGGGGTGGTTAAAAAAGCCCTGTAAATCAACAATTTTTCATTTGTTATAAATAGGGTGAGAAAGCAACCTTCCCATACCCTATTTCATACTTTATGGATATTTTTCTATTGAATTTTCAAGTGGAAACACCTGAAGGAAAGAAAAAACAAGGACAATCATCATTCTATATTTGTCTGATCAGTATTACAACTGAAACTGGTCATCATTTAAATAGCTTAAACTGGAAAATATGATTGAACATGTGTGCTCTGTGAAATTAAACCTTATAGGTAGTTGGGTGTACAAATCCATTTACAACCAATTTTCTTTGTAACAAACCAATCTCTATGCTTTATTTATAATAAAAAAAAATCTTCCATAAATAAAATTCTGCTCCTTTAAGGAAAGGAGCAGAATGGAGCTATAAATGGAGCTTACTAATTGTTAAATAATAAAAAATAGGCAATGTAACCTCTTTCTTTCACTTACTGTAACTGTTACAGTTCAAGAACAAAACATTTAGGTTCCATATTTTAGTGTTTTCTTGCAGATTTTCTAAACCCATAAATCAGCATTTTTCAGTCACCAGATGTGGGAGTCATTTTAGAGAATTCTGAACCTGGTTCCCATCACTCACTGAATACCATCGGTTTGAGTATGCGTTCTTGCACAGATCAACACAGAACTGACTTATAGACACTGTATTTGCAGCCTGCACGTCTAATCATAATGCCATAGAATACAGGATTATGCACAAAAAGAAGAGAAACTTTTCCAACTCAGATTTGCGTGGCTGGATTAGTGACACCCTGTAATGGGGGCTTTACAGAGAGCTACCATCTTGTCCTGACGCATGCTTGGTATGCCTTTTAACAACCAGAGCCTTACTCTTCTGTGCGCCTGCCAGCTCAGATAATTTCTGCAAATAAATTTGTTCTGTTGCTTATAAACTGAGGGAGCACGGGGAAGACTATCCCACTCTTTAATTATCAACCTTAGTAACCAATCTCCTTGCTGCTGCAGTTTCTTCTAAGCAACAGCTACTTCATCAATTACCCTAATTTGCATCCGAGGAGCAGGGAAAATTGAGCAAATGAAGGATGGCCTTCTGTTTGTCTGCACGCAAGTGACATCCAGCGAGATTTCAATACATCCGAGACCATTTAAATGTATGTAGGGAGGAATATAAAAAATATAATGCTAATATAGAGTCCAAGAACTTATATTGACTGTAGTTTATTTTATTGGCTGATAAAACTCAGCTGTCCTCCAGGATTGTGTCTCATTTTAGTTAAACACATTCTGTTCATTCTGGCGGAGGCTGCGCTGCAAGCTTGTAAACATCAAAGATCCAAAGTTAAACCAGAAGGCAACTTACGCGATCTCCAATTTATGTTGTTTCTTCCTCTCATTCGCCTAGATTTGCCCGACAGCGAAATGTGACGTGCATTTACACGCTCATCAGTCTGGATTTGCAGCGGATCTGCGGCTGTTAATTATGTATGAGAATGTCGGACATGTTTTTGTTTACAGCAGAATTGATGCCGCCGTTTGATACGAGCACATGCTGAGCGCTTGTAAATTTAAATCGATGTACATCTTCTGGTTGTATCAATCAGTAACGCTCAAAATTAGGCCAAACTCTCCGAGCAGAGATTTCTGAGCGCAAACTCCTCTGCTTTACTTTTACTTACATCCGGATGTCATGAGTTAAAAAAAATAAAAAAAATGGTTGACATCTGATGCAACAACTGGAAATACAAACTGAGGGGCTGAAGACTCATTACTGTGGTGTGAAACAGCTGTAATAGTGCTGTATTAGGAGTGTTAGTAAGTGTGTAGTGCGAGTGTCATGGAGAGGTGGTGAAAGGACACAAATGCATGCAGGCAGGAGGCAGGAGGCAGGCGCAAACTTAATCCTTTAATAAATCCAACAGGCTGGAACACAGAGAGCAGAGATGAAGAATGCCAGTAATAACAGGGAGTGGCAACAACAGGGAGAATTTGACAATTCACTTAAGAGAGAAAAGTGTATATATACCGGGAGGAGTGAATATGGGGAAGAGAGATACTGGGAAGGAGATGGGATGCAAATCAGGTTTCTGATTACCTGATGAAAAACAGCTGTGAGAAACGCCTCCGTTTCCTGATCCTCTCACAAACCGGGTCCTGTTGGCTCTGCCTGATGGGCCTTCACACCATTTCCAACATCAGCATCAGCTGCCGCGTAACCGGTTTCCGCCGTTACGGCTACATTGGACTAACTTAAGGTACCCGGACCACATGCACCCCTTAACCATTTCACATGTTGCTGCCTCAAAGCTTCTTTTTGTATTTTCATGGGATTTTATGTGACACAAACACAGCATTATTGTGAAGATGAAGGAAAATTATACATTGTTTTAATTGCCCACCCCCCCCAAAACAAACAAACAAACAAATAAATACATTTTTAGAAAAGAAATGCAAATCAATAGTTTGTAGAATCACCTTTCAATGCTCTAAGTCTTTTGGGGGTATTTCTTTACAACAGCGGTGTCCACAAGGGCTAAAATCCTCAAGTTGAAGCAACTTTTAGGCAGTGGTTGTTTAATAGGGGTGGCCAAACTGTGACCGCCGGTCTCAGAGGGTTGAGTAAAACTGATGTTTTGTGGATTGAGCAGTGGTTCTTTGTCACTCTCGGATTGCAAAGAGACGGTGACAAAGATGGCTGTCAGAGACACATGACTAACTTTGCCTCCACCCCATAATTGATGAACAAAATTGTCCTAAATTGTTCTGAAAAGAGCATGTATTTTTGCTGTCAGTTTATGGATAAAATAATATCAAGTAAAATGTCAAAAAGAATAAAACAGCTTTCAGAGGCATGCTTTTGTCATTCATGTTGCAGAAAAGTAGTCTAGTTACCCTGTGTGACAAAAGCTGCACACTCTTTATACAGGTAATGACTGCTAATATATTCATGAATAAAAAATAAATAAAAAACTGGAACAATTGTGATTTTTTTTGTTTTAAGTGTTATACACAGAAAAAAAATATCGACCAACTTTTAAAGCATGGGAAATAAATTTCATCCCTTTTTAAATGACCTCACAGTCAGCAGGTTAACAGGAGCGGCAAATAGCGCTGAGCTCCAGAAACTCTTGCACTGAAACCACAAACTGGGATATTATCTGTAACAATATGATCACATGATAGTACTAGCAAATAAACACAAACATTTTATTTCTGTGGAAATTTTCCTGAAATAAATAAATAAAAAAGGAAGAAATTTAGATGATGGCAACATATGGAAATATGGATACAAAACATGAGTACAGGGAAGAAACAAAGAGCATTAAGAAGATACAAAATTAATAAGAAAAGATTACTTACAAACCATTCCAGAGCAATATATACACTCACCGGCCACTTTATTAGGTACCCCATGCTAGTAACGGGTTGGACCCCCTTTTGCCTTCAGAACTGCCTCAAATCTTCGTGGCATCACACAGTTGCCGCAGATTTGTCGGCTGCACATCCATGATGCGAATCTCCCGTTCCACCACATCCCAAAGATGCTCTGTTGGATTGAGATCTGGTGACTGTGGAGGCCATTTGAGTACAGCGAACTCATTGTCATGTTCAAGAAACCAGTCTGAGATGATTCCAGCTTTATGACATGGCGCATTATCCTGCTGAAAGTAGCCATCATGGGTTGGGTACATTGTGGTCATAAAGGGATGGACATGGTCAGCAACAATACTCAGGTAGGCTGTGGTGTTGCAACGATGCTCAATTGGTACCAAGGGGCCCAAAGAGTGCCAAGAAAATATTCCCCACACCATGACACCACCACCACCAGCCTGAACCGTTGATACAAGGCAGGATGGATCCATGCTTTCATGTTGTAGACGCCAAATTCTGACCCTACCATCCGACTGTCGCAGCAGAAATTGAGACTCATCAGACCAGGCAACGTTTTTCCAATCTTCTATTGTCCAATTTTGATGAGCTTGTGCAAATTGTAGCCTCAGTTTCCTGTTCTTAGCTGAAAGGAGTGGCACCCGATGTGGTCTTCTGCTGCTGTAGCCCATCTGCCTCAAAGTTCGACGTACTGTGCGTTCAGAGATGCTCTTCTGCCCACCTTGGTTGTAACGGGTGGTTATTTGAGTCAGTGTTGCCCTTCTATCAGCTCAAACCAGTCTGGCCATTCTCCTCTGACCTCTGGCATCAACAAGGCATTTCCGCCCACAGAACTGCCGCTCACTGGATGTTTTTTCTTTTTCGGACCATTCTCTGTAAACCCTAGAGATGGTTGTGCGTGAAAATCCCAGTAGATTAGCAGTTTCTGAAATACTCAGACCAGCCCTTCAGGCACCAACAATCATGCCACGTTCAAAGTCACTCAAATCACCTTTCTTCCCCATACTGATGCTCAGTTTGAACTGCAGGAGATTCTCTTGACCATGTCTACATGCCTAAATGCACTGAGTTGCCGCCATGTGATTGGCTGCTTAGAAATTAAGTGTTAACGAGCAGTTGGACAGGTGTACCTAATAAAGTGGCCGGTGAGTGTATCTCTCTCTCTCTCTCTCTCTCTCTCTCTCTCTCTCTCTCTCTCTATATATATATATATATATATATATATATATATATATATATATATATATATATATATATATATATATTTCAAAAGGAATTCAACAGATGGAGTCCTAAACTGCAAAGAGTTCAGTTTAAATCAGCAAACAGCAAAGAGTGCCGGCCCATCTGTAGACCTCAAACATCAAGGGAGCAGATGCCACATCAATAAATCAGAGATATGTTTAGAAAGGAGGAGATTCCAGGCTTTAAAAGTGAGCAATGAAATGCTTAAATCTGTGAGAGACTGAACACGGAGCCGATATGGAGAAGCAGCTGTGACGTGATCGGATTTTACTTCAGTGCTGATTTAAACTGCTTCGTTTCAAGCCAAATAGATGGGTAAATGTATCACAATATTTAAGAAGAGAAAAATAACACATCATTTATAATTCATGCTGACACAGTTTACTCTGTTTTAGAGATTATTTTCAACATTGCTGACCTCATGAGTGCGGTTTAGTATCAAGTATTAGCCTAGATGCACAGCTTTCTCCACATTTATTACACTTAGGTAATTTAACAGCTGATTAGTACTGTACAAATCAGAGAATCCTTTAAAGATCCATAATTCAATATCAGAGAGGCAAATATAAAAGCATTACCCTTCTTTTCCACACACGTCTTTGAGCTTGGGTGGAAATCAATAAGAGTTATAAGATGAAGATCGAGCGTATCAAAGGTAGCACTGAGATCAAACTTTCTCTTCTGTAGCCTTTTCAGGCTTTTTCATAACTATGAGGTGCTTTAAAACGAGACTGAAAACAGTTAAATCTTTGAAAACCTCCAATATCCATCAGCCGAAAACAGACAAAACAAAATAATTTGTAGATTGGGTTTAAATTGTTTTATGGCATGGGGTTAAGGTTATTTTTCCATTAACAATGAATACACAATTAGCACATTAAAACTGGGATAGAAATGAATGTATTAGCATAAAATGGAAAGGCCAGTTTAAATGAGGTAAATGTCTATTTAATTGTGGCAATTAGGACAATTTAGACTCTGTAAATTTAAAGCTGGATTAAACAGAACTGGGACAACAAATTAAAACAATACAGTACATTTTTCAATTTCTCTGCTCCAAAATAAGATGTCTTCTTGAAGGTCTGAGATTAGGGAAATACAGATGTTAAACAGGAATGTCCTCCAAAAAATGTTCATCTTGACAGATGTCTTGCAGACAGTCACTTACACCCACCACAACAGGTCATTGCATGCATGCTGCATAGATGGAAAGTTGAGTGGAAGGAAAAAGTGTGGCGCGTCTATAGTTTGTGGGGGATTTACAAGTCATGAACTGTAGCTGGAGTCATAGCTTCAATATTTATCACACACAGATGTACCCAGTGGGCTACGACTGTTGCCCTGTGTGAAATGGACAAAGCAGACGACTCTCCCTGTGGTTCTACGCTTCTCCAGGAGTGAATGCTGCTTGTCGGGACTTTGAAGCAATCAACTGGTTCCCTTATATAGAACATTTTTGACCAATCTGTATAATATGATTGATTTTGACTTTGTAAAGTGCCTCGAAATGACATGTTTCATGAATTGGCGCTATATAAATAAAATTGAATTGAATTGAATTGAAATAAAACTCTCCTGACCCAGATGCACCATCAAAAGTATTTTACCTGGGCTAAAGAAAGTGGTCCAAAGCCCCATTTCCAGATGAAAATAAATGTTGCATTTTATTTGAAAATCAGAGTTGTATATTTTGGAGTGAGAGTAGAGAGGTACAAAATCCAGGCTAGTTAAGGCACAGTGTGCAGTTTCCACAGTCAGTAATGGCTTGGGAAGCCATGTCGACTGCTGGTATCGTTGTTGTTTTTATCAAGTCCAGACTCAGTCTTACTATCTTCCAAGAACTTTGAGGGAATGTTTTCTCTCATGCTGCTGTAAAAGCTTTATGGAGATGCTGATTTTATTTACTACATGCAGGCCTTGGGACCTGCGCAGACTGCCAAAAGTACGAAACCCTGCTGCACTGACCCTGGTATCACTGTGCTTTATTGACCAGCAAACTGGCCTGATCTAAACCTCTATGGGATTCAGCTCAGCTGTTGGGGATTGTCCAGTGGAGGATGAGAAAAACCAGAGCCATCAATGCAAATGAAGACCACAACTTGGACTCCCTTCACACCTCAGCAGGCGTATTGTCTCCGTGTCATGATACACTGATGTGGTAAGTTCACAAACAGGACAACTTCCAAACTATTAACTCCATAACACGGATGAAATGCGGTTTGACTTCTCAGTTTACAATTAAAGAGTTTATTTTACTAACAGGACAGTTTCTTAACCCACAATGGACTCACTCATATATATATATATATATATATATATATATATATATATATATATATATATATATATATATATATATATATATATATATATATATATTGTTTGTATATCTGGAGCGTGTAATGAAAATAATTTTCCTCTGGGATTATTAAAGTATTTCTGATTCTGATTCTCGTGCAACTACTTCATTACAAAAATAGTCACTGGTCAGATTTTTAAGAGTTTTGACAAAAAGCAAATATTCTATTGAAATGTTTGAAACATATAATTGGATGTTGTCTTAGGGGAAAGGATGTATTTGCTATAGGATCATGGAATAGTAAGAACAGAGTTTCGGAAAAAAGAATTACTGGCTTTTGGGTTGAGGTAGCTCAGTGTAAACAGTGCTACGCTATATTTCTATGCATCATAGCTGTCTTTAAGTATACACAACTTTGACTACATTTATTTTAATGTTACAATGTTCTTGTTGCACACAAGAATAAACAATATAAACTGAATTTAAAGATTGTCTGTTTATTTTTTGAGTCATTAGAACTAAGCTGATATTAAATTGCACAGTTACAAGCAGTATTCTTGCACAATTGCCCTTGCACAATCAATTCTGCACATACAAATGGTTTTTAAAAATACTCACCTGTACACTGTGACTTCTCCTGCATTGTCTACATTTAAATTGTTTACTTTTAATCACTGCTGCACCTTATACTGTAATTTAATTTTTACTGCAATCTACAAGCTGTATGCAAAAAAAAAAATTGTTCTGTACGCACTCTGTGCATACAAAATGACAAATAAAGTTGTCTAAGTCTAAGTGCTCATTACTGTCAAAAGCTAGGTCAGTTAAGAGCCACAGACAACTAATGGTAGCCAGAAAGTGTTTTTTTTTTTGGACCTTTGACATTAGAAAGAAATAAGATTTTGAACATACAGTTTGAGAACCTCTCTGGCCTGAGGCTTCTCTGTGTTTGGTTCTCTCAGCTGCAATCTTGTGATAATTTGAGTGACATCAGTTGTGTTTTCTGAACTGTTGCCATATTTTCTATAGAGCTGCTGCTGTTGTTTTGCTTTTTTGTTTTGTTTTTTGAGGGATATTTCTCTAGGGAAATTAAAATAGCTTTTAGTTTTCGGTTGCCATACAAATCCTGTTTGTGCTGATCCCAAAACAACAGAGATGGCAGTGATGTTTGTGGGAATAGTTTTTGAATGTATTGTGGTATAAAACAATTATCTTAACCATTGTTAAAAATGAAATTAACAGCTAGCTGCTTTTGTTTTGGTTGCATTATTTATTTTTACTGTTTGCTGCACATCAGGTCCTGGTTTGGTTATCACTGCACCTGCCCAACGTTAGTTCCTCCTTCTCTCAGAGTTTGCTTTTATTTGTTCTTTGTCAGATCAGTGTTGGTTGTGTAATTATTCCCTGCGTGTTTTCATCCTCGAGCTTCAGTTTGGGTTTGGCATGTTTTTTTTTTAACCTGTGTTTGTGAATTTCTGAAGTCTTCAGCTTCCTAAATATTCAGTTTTGTCCATACAGTTGGAGAAACGGCATAAGAAAATAAATATAATCTGCAGTTCAGCCTTCATCCATTTGCATTTTGGTCCTCCTCTTTTCGCGTCATCTTATTTTTTATTTAAAAGCATACAAAATGAATAGTCAACACTGACAGTTAAAACAATCCCTGATCAGATCTGTTTGACAGCTTATTGATAGAGGGGTTTTAAAATGCTACTAAATGCATAGTCAGAGAAGCCTCACCTCTACAATTCATTAAACCCTCCTCCGTCCTGGTCGCTCTACATGCCAGCTGCACCTTGGGTTGTTTTTTTACAAATCGATGCGATTCTCCTGGCTTACAAACACGTCGTCATGAATATTCCCGTCAGGTCCGAACTGGTGAACCATCAGGACCTTCCTCAGAGGACACCCAGGATGCCACTGAGGAGCCTATCAAATCCTGGCGTAGGGGTCACTGGTTATTGTGATGCAGGACGTATTTTTCATTACCATCCGCTAAGGCAAAACAGAATGACACGGGGCCACGGTGCTGCTGCTCGTTCCCTACACTCCCTGCCGCATTAATGTTAAGTTTCCTGACGCTGAAATGTAAAGATGCAGGAAAGCTAGTGTCAGAATGACAAAAGGTCAAAAGAAGGAAACAAATTATGATTTTTTTTGTGTTTATTACACACATTTAAATGTAATATTTAAAAACTGTCCAAAGAAGTGGATTCGGGTGCTGATGTTTTTACGTTTACATAAATAAAGAAGATACACAGTCATACTTCCCGTGTGAACCCATTCTAACTTTTCCTGCCTCCAAAATCCCTCCACAGGAGGCCCCCTTCAATCCCTTGAACCGGATGCAGCAGTTGTTTTCGAACACGCCTGACACAGTCAGTCTCCTGCGGCGTGACGCGTCACCTCTAGTCTTTGAGCTGCACCTGTTTGTTCAGACAATGTGAGGAGTCCTTCGTACATGAATCACACGACAGGAAAACTGACCTTGCAGGTGTAACACAAGGGACGGATTGCAGGGGAGGGCCCAGGAGGTAGCACTTGATGGAACGACAAGAAGCATTTTCAGCCATTGTGTTCAGGATGCGACAAAATGTTGAAACTCTCTCAGTAAGGAAGACAAGGTCAAATTTATCCAGCAATTTTGTCCTCTTCCACTTTGCTGGAGGTGGGCTACCTAAGGCAAAGTGCAATATACACACACTCCAAAGCAGAATCTTACAAATAAACACAAGTTTTATACACTTTCTTATACTTCACCACATTAAACTAACCTGCTTCTCCTGTCAGTCAATATTTCCCTCTTAGTTGAGAATGTTATTATGCTTTCCTGGCTAAAAGTTACGTACAGTCCCTTCTGGGCTCTTGTCAATAAACATTTTAAAACTGGAAAGCTGGGAAACTCTGGGTCATAATATGCAGTTCCTCAAATGCTTCGCCATCTCAGCTCTCACAAAACGTATGGGGGACAAATTATAAGTTAATACTTGACTTAATTTAGTCTTTAATACTCTGAATGCACAAAGTAAAGGGATCAGTTCAGATACGATGATTTTATCTATCAAGATATTCAAGCGAATCTGTTGATTTTTGTAATTACCCCTCCTGCTATTAAACAATTAACTGTGACAAACCAAATTTCTTAACTGGCAACACCCAGTCCTGATTAGAATTACAAAACAATTCCCACAGAGCCCATCTGATAACATAAAGTAGGCAAAAGGATCAAAAAGTTACACGTCATGTCCCGATCTAGGAGTGGTCTTTCAATGCTCTATGAGTGCCCCTGATTAATCAGATATCTCCCTTGGAATGGGAGTGGTGTAAATACGGTAGCAGGGGCAGATATATGTTCAGTAGAGATGCGGTGAGAGAAACCAATCAACTGGACTGCAATTGAACCCCACGTCCAAAAGCAAGTTGAATATTAGTGTTACATGCCTTATGTATCCAAAGTAGCATATCTTCCTACGCTATGAGGGAATGTAATAGTACATGTCTCCTGAATCAAGATGTTAATGAGCATTTTTGTTTTTTAACATTTTTTTTTCTTTGATTAACTGGCGTAATGTCTGTTGTATTACCTGCAGCTGGCTTGACTTTGTGCCTGAATAAATCAAAAATATAAACTTTGTGCTGACGAATGTGTTGCTGATTTAAAGTATGGATGCCCTTTGGAAATAAGCTGTTTATAGTTGGGGAGATTGGAGTTTAATTGACTTGTAGCATCTCTCTCTAAAGGGCAGAAGTGGTTGTCAGGGTTTGAAAAAGTCTTTAGCATCTTATTGGCTCTGCGGAGGTGGCAGGTGTTTCGAGTGTCCCGTGGTGAAGTGAGAGGGCAACCAATAATGTTTTGAAATATATTGATGACCCTCAGTTGTTCCTTCTTGTGAGCTGCTGAGCAGCCAGCATGCCTCACTCTGAGGCAGTAAGTCAGGAAGCTCTCTGTCACAGTGAATGAAGGCGAG
The DNA here is from genome assembly GCF_011125445.2 of Fundulus heteroclitus. Taxonomy (NCBI): domain Eukaryota; kingdom Metazoa; phylum Chordata; class Actinopteri; order Cyprinodontiformes; family Fundulidae; genus Fundulus; species Fundulus heteroclitus. The sequence goes on from NW_023396605.1 coordinate 204,257, forward strand.
CAGTAGATTTTCTAACAGTTTGATCTTCCTGAAGCTGTAAATTCATCTCTGGAGATACTATAAGTTATAATACTGATTAAGCAAAGTTATTCCTATGAGCATGAGAGAAAGGACGGCTTTACCTTGCATTAATATGCATAAACATGGATAGAAAATGGATGATGAAAAGCCATCCACATGAAAACATCTTTTTATGCCCAAGGGTGATTGAAAAGCAGGGCAGTCAAACTTTTTTACAGTAGCAGGCTACACACTATCAAGTAGGAGGGTGCACTTATGCCGGTGCCCGAGCCCCGGAGGGGAGAATTTTGAAAAATAGAGTCTCCCTGATGTATTTTGGAAGCTTTCAAGACAGGTGATTATTTAAAGAATAGAGTCAGAGTGCATGTTTTAATTTGAATAAAAGGCAAAAAAAAAAGAAAAAAAAAAGAATGGAATGATCAATTCTTCAAAAACAACCTTTGTTTTTTTATTATTATTCTTAAAACATTATTTTTTCACATGATGTTATCATCATGTTTTAACAAGGTAAGGTAATCTCCATTTGCATAAAATTAGTTTAATTTGAATTACTAGCACCACATTAAACAGATCAGATTAGGAGACAGATGCTAAGGAGATTTTTGGGATGTATAATCGGGGAAAAGTAGGCGGCGGCAGGAGCTGCTATAGACGGTGATTTGCCGCCGTTGACCGGCTACTTTTGACTATTCTGGAAAAGTAATTATGGTTGTTATGAACCAGAAGTTGGAGCCCCGATAATTCAGTCAAACAACAGGATGGTTTCCAAGGGGGCTGATGCAGATAGACTTGGTCGTTCGACAGTTCATGTTTTTGATGTCCAGAATCAGAAGCCAACTGGAGAGTCCGATAGGGACAAGGCAAAGAGGCAAAAATCCAGACGTAGACAGGTAGGCAAACAAGGAACGCTGGATGGTCTACTTACACAAAGGCTTTCAAGAATCTGGCAATTACACACTGGGAGAGGCTGGTATATATAGTGGTCCAGCGACTCTGCTTAATCAGAGCTGCTGCAGGTGTAGCTGCTCAGACCTAATTGCCAGAGCAGAGCTAAGCAGACAGCGAATGATGTCACCATCACTGTAGCCAGGGATCTCACAGACAGGATCAGGCAGAATCATTACATGGGTTTATCAAATGGACTGACCAAATCTGCCTTTCTATGTCTTTGTATAAGGACATAGAAGAGTTTGATATTTGGTGTATTTCTAGAATGTGCAATGACTGGCCAAGCCTATAAAGGGAATAAAGAGATATCCATCCTGTGTTTGAAGGGATTTATCTGTGTACAATCACAGGAGTGGTTCACATACAGTGGTGGACTGAGCATATAAGAACAAGGAGGAGGTGGCACAGGATGAAAAAACGTAAAGAACCCTCCATACTTCTTGACATTTTTGGCAAAGATGTGTAAAACAGCCTGGAGAATAATCCTAGATGGCTTTAAAAAAAACACAAAAAAATAATTTATTATTCTACAAATGAATAATGTCTAACTAACACCTAATTAGTGAAGTTGTAGTCTCACGTAATTCTAATTTTCAGATTCACAAAATGTCTCAGAAAGTAGATAGAATTGTCCTCCACTGCTCTAAACACATTTAATAAATTCTTACAATATAAGTTTTTGTCTGTCTAAACTGTATCTTTGCTCAACAATGTTCCAGTTTTTATTTTAGCAGCCAGTCAGATGTCCTCTACCCGTCCCTGTGTCGTGTCTCAGTGAATACGTCTGGTGTCCGTCCTGTCTCTCAAGAACCTTCTAAGTATGCTGAAGGTGCTACTGTGATTGGCAAGGCATCAGACGGACACAGATGAAAGAGAAGATGACAGTACGTTGACTGTAGGACTGAGTAAGGAGGACAAGGAGAATATAGAAATGTGTTTGTAATATAGTTGTATAGTGGAAGTGCAGAGGTGACTGAAGCACAAGGGTCACAAAGGTGTAAAAAGTTTTACATGAGTCAGTAAAACTCCTGAATTTATCAATCAGTTAGTCTCAAGGTTAGAAAAGGCAGTATTGCAGCGATGGTTTTAAAAAAAGAAATCCCAATCCGAAGCCAACCAGGCTTTGGATTCTAGTGCATGAGCTATTTCATGTAATGAATGAACCAAGACTGCCTGAATGAATAAAATATTTCTTCTAAGTGAGTCTGCATTTTCTCTCAAATCTCTTCGTTATTTAAAGCCACATTAATGCTTGAGTGTATAAAGTCTGCTGCTGCTGCTCTGTGTTTTACAAGCAGAGCGCGAAGTAGCTCAGACATCACATTTATCAGCTCCTCCCTACAGTATCTCAGCGCCGGATAGGAAATATAATTCCTCCTGCATCTTCCAATGGACACGCTTGGGAAAACATCCGAAGGAGTGCTGAATGACATGAGAACCAGAAGACTCCTCTTCAAAAATAAAATCTTGATTGTTAACTTACAGAGAAACAGAGGTTACTCTGTATGTCTATAGATTGTACCGTTTTTCATTAGAGATAGATTTTAAAATTCACCTCATTATTGTACCAAAAAAGTGCGTGTACTTGCAGCGAGAATGGGTTTTTCATTTTGAGTTGTATGGATGGTTACATAAAAATAAAAGGGTGACATGATCATGAGGAGTTTATGTTTTTTTTTAAAGCATAGTAAAGATGCAGTGTTTCTTTTCCGTTTGGATCTTTGTTAAAGCTTATACTTATGGCGTATCCTTTTATCTCAATCTGTATCATTAACAATTTTAGCAAGTATTATATAATCACTTTATGAACCAGATACGTCACGGTGGCCGAGAGGTTAAGGCGTTGGACTCGAAATCCAATGGGGTTTCCCCGCACAGGTTCGAATCCTGTTCGTGACGATGTTTAATTTCAATCCATTTGTTGTTAGATGGTTTCAGTCTTTCCTAATTAGTTGTCCTCTTATCAACAAATATACCAATTACTATAGTTGTAGTGGCCTAATGGTTAGAGCATTGTGCTTGGGTTGGAGGGCAAGAGGTTCTGAGTTCAACTCCCACAAATTGCCACTCTGGGTCCCTGAGCAATACCCTTAACCTGCACAGTTGCAACCCACTGCTCCTGCAGAGGATGGGTTAAATGCAGAAGTGAACTTCTCTATTCTGAGATCAATATTATATACTGTTTATGTTTTCAGGTTACAGTGATGTATGGATAGGGGTTTATAGATTGGAGTTAGGAAAAGAAGCCCAGAGTAAAAACAAACAAACAAACAAAAAATGCACATACAGAAATGCAACATTCAAAAACAGACACTGAAAACCAAGAGCAGTATGAACCAGGAAGGACTGAACAAAGTAGAGGGAAATATATGCTAAGGATAGGTGATCAGTGGAACAAGAGACAGGCGGAGACCAGAAAACCAGAGTGAGAGCAGCTGAGCGAGGGAACCAGAGGAAAGAGAGAGGGGGGAGCGAATGAAAAAGGCAAGGCAACAAACATTTATTTGTATAACACATTTCAGTACAAAGACAATGCAAAGTGCTTCACATGAATAAAATATAGGAAAATAAAAACAGAATAAAATGTAGAAACAATAAAACATGGGAAAATGGAAACTAAAAGCAAATAGTAAAAACAGTTGGATAACAAACTTGAACTAATGTTGTTTCAGTAAAACCGTTTAACTAGAATAGTCAAAGGCAGTCCTAAACAAATATGTTTTTAACGTTGATTTAAAAGAACTCAAGATTTCAGCACTTTTACAGTTTCCTGGTAGTTTGTACCAGATAAGTGGAGCATAGAAACTGAATACTGCTTCTCCGTGTTTGATTCTGGTTCTGGTTCTGCAGAGCAGGCTGGAGTCAGAAGACCTGAGTGGTCTGGAGGGTTGATACACTGATAAGTCTGTGATGTATTTAGGTTCTAAGACATTCAGGGATTTATAGACTAACAGAAGCATTTTAAAGTCTATTCTCACAGTGAGCCAGCTAAGGACTTTAGAACTGGGGTGATGTTCTCTACTTTCTTAGTCTTAGTGAGGACACGGGCAGCAGCGTTCTGGATCAGCTGCAGCTGTCTGATCCACTTTTTAGGCAGGCCTGTGAAAACACCGTTGCAGTAATCAATTCGACTAAAAATAAATGCATGGATTAGTTTTTCCAGAACCTGCTGAGACATCAGTCCTTTAACCCTGGAAATATTCTTCAGGTGATAGAAAGCCAACCTTGTAATAGACCCCTTGCAACCACGTGACTCCGTTACCCAGAACCCCTTGCGTGGCGGCCATATTGGTTGGCACGCCATTTGACGAAATGACGAGTTCTCCAGGTATTTTTCTTCTTTAGATAACGTATCACAAGATCGTTTTAAGAGTAAGTTGATGGTTGATGGTATCAGATTGCCAGATCTACACAACAGAAGCCTGAAGGGACGGAGCGAGTCTGTGAAATGCTGGCCAAGGGTTTCGTACCGCTACACATACAGCTGCTTTATAAACACGCAGGCCAGTACGGACAAAAGAGCACGAAAGCCATGAAACCACTGGACGGCTGCAATTATTTTATATCAGGAAAAAGGCTCCAGCAACGCCCGCGACGCCATGAGGGATTAAGCGGGTCAGAAAATGGATGGATGGATGTTCAGACATGTTTGTGTAACAGCACAAAGCAGAGAGGAAGACCCGCCCGGTAGGTTAAAAAAAAAAAATCACTCACTACGGATTATTTAGGTGTTTTTGTCTTGTTAAAATGGGTGGGGGTGTCGGCGACATTGCAGCATAAACACAGAAGTACTAGCGCCTGTGAACGGGCGGAGGGGAGGTGGCGATCGCTACACTGGCCGGAGAGGCGCCGCTGTCTGGAGCAGCAGGAAGCGGGTGCAGCAACAGCGGCTCTCCGGCCCGTGTAGCGATCACTACATGGGCCGGAGAGCCGCCGCTGTCTGAAGCAGCAACAGCGGCTTCTCCGGCGGCTTCTCCGGCCCGTGTAGCGATCGCTACACGGGCCGGAGAAGCCGCTGTTGCTGCTTCAGACAGCGCCGGCTGCTGTAGCGATCGCTACACGGGCCGCTTCTCCGGCCTGTGTAGCGATCGCTACCTCCCCTCCACCGCTATTTAAGTAGAACAAAAGACTGCAAATTCTCTCGTAGAATGATGGCTCCCCCAGTCCATTGGGAGGGTCTGCCTGCGCTCTTTTCATTGAAAATATCCAATTCTTTCTTCTTTCCTCATCCTTCAGTAAACGACAGAAACAAAGCAGAGAGGAAGACCCGCCCGGTAGGTTAAAAAAACATCACTCACTACGGATTATTTAGGTGTTTTTGTCTTGTACATCCAACGATTTGGAATGCCTCTCTGTGCAACCGGGAGCACAACAAGTCGTAGGCATTGCTTAGATTCCAAAAATAAACTAACTAAAAGTACGCTCTAAATCACCCGTTTTGTCATGTAGTAGACGGGCTGTCAGGCTAGCCTGCCCACCAAGATGGAGGCGCACACCCCCGATCACGTGACTGTGACGTCAGATGCAAGGGGTCTATTGCCTTTAAATGCTTTTGAAGGTTCAGGTCTGAGTCCATCACTACACCCAGATTTCGGGCCTGATCAGTGGTTTCTAGTTGAAACGACTGAAGCTGTGTGCTAACTTTTGATCTCTCCTCTATTGCTCCAAAAATTATTACTTCAGTTTTATTTTTATTCATTTGAAGAAAATTTTGGCACACACACTTGGGAAGAATATGTAATGCCCCTTATAATCTGGAGCACCTTGTGGTCCGAAAAATACAATACTATAGTTTGCTGAACTCCGAGGACCTGTGATAATACTGATCCAATGTGAATCTCAGTGATTTGGACAGAAGTGAGTGGGATCCATTGCGTTATTAAGCAGTTTTTGTTTCCTGGGCGCACTTTCATTTGCTTTTGGCTAAGAACTGAGGCTGCACTGCAGGGCTTAGAAAACCTTTTGGGTTCCGCGCCAGCGAAAACACTATCGGCCCTTGAAGTATGGCTTTAAAAACAAAAGGCTAAAGAGAATAAGCAATGACAGATGCAAATGGTGGATCACATCACACATTGCACTGTGCAGTAAGAACCATTTTCTTCTGTTTATAACCTTTTGTTATACAGCCTTTGTTACGTAATCTGCAGCACCTTAACATCTTATCTAAGATGTGTGTAAATTTCACATACATGCTGTGCGAATGCGCCACATAAAAATGTCCCTAGATGTAGGGAGGTGACTTATTTATTACATGGGGTCCCCAGGTAATGCTCATCTCGTGCCAATAGGCCTAAAGCCAGCAATGGTTTCACACCCCGGCACAACCTGAAAGCTTTTTTGTTGCGTTAAAGAAAAAGACTCCTGGCTAGTGTAAGTTTGTGGCATGCAAGGAGACGTAGCCTTTGATGGCATTTATTTTTCTCTGAGCCCTTTTCTCGTAGATGCCAGCTTATGGCTATTTGACTGCACTCAGCATCATTTATTGGAGTTGAAGAGCTGCCTGCGTGTTTAGCTAAAGCCCATCTAAGCTCACAGCTCAGTGCAGGTAAAGAAGATATTTTTGGTCTATCACCTTTTTGTTGCATCCCCCTCAGGATGCTTTAAGAAATTTACTTTTAAATATCTTTGGCAGTGATGGAGTGTTGTGAAAGGTCTGGCTTGTACAACTCAAAAATCCTGTCATGTTCATAGACAATAGACAAGAAACATAAAATCACATGAAGGCAACATTTATCATTAAGCAGATTATTCTGACATTTTGAGGCAAATGTTATTAAAGATTTGACCTGCTAATGATCAGTCTGAGTTTAAATACAATTTCTAATATTCCTTCTGTCTGTTGCTTTTGCTTTCTTTTTTTCATTTTGTTTTGAAATTCAAATTATACTCTGGTTACGTTCAACCAACAACAAATGCAAATAATTGTATTTGCACAATTCTGATCAGCTGATTGGGCTGATATTCACCGAGGAATACCCAACAGACCGAGAGTTATTTATTAAACATTAAATAACTTTAAAACATGCGTAATGTTACAATCAAAGGAAACCTCATATTGGACTGTTCTACACAAAAATCTGCACGTGAGCAGAGCGAGAGGGAAAACTGTGTGTCGAAGGTAAGACCACTCAGTTAAAGGAGAGAAAAACAAAACAAGCACTTGTTCTGAGTGTTCCCAGGAGGATGAACAGGCCTGTGGTAGGTGATGATTGGTGTTCTGTAATGTGACGGTACTTGAATCGAAACTCAATGACACTCTGCTCCCTGCAGAGGAAGGCCTTTTGCTATTTCTGTCAAGAAAACAAAACTTTGTTGTGTTATTGTCTTCCCTGCTGGCTGAATTTAACAAGGAAAACATTCCCTCTCTCTCTCTCTCTTTTTTCCCCCCTCATCCAGTCCTGCTTTAGACAAAATGAAAAAAATGCCTGTGGGGGGAATATTGAGCGGGCTAACAGACGATGACAGAGTTGCTTTAGAGAGATGTGAGTGACATCAGAAATGAGGCGAGGGTGTAGGTGGAAAATTCAATCACGCCGAGGAATGTAGTATGCAGAACAATCCTCCAGAAGCAGAGTGAATAATTCTAACTTTGATAGGGCCAAATCATCTAAGAACCTTTGCTTGGCTGGGTATGTAGGCACAGATAGGAGCAGAGACGAGGCATCGATTGTGAGAGTGGGAGAGACAACAGCGAGGAGAAGATGAAGGCAAGCGTAGTCTGTTGTGATTTCTACGTGGGAATATCTGTTGTTGTTTTTTTTCTCCCTAACATGAAATGTTAATAAGGGCTAACAGGCCTCTTTTACCCAAAGGACTGGCTGGCCTTGACTGCTCAGAGTCTGAAAATAACGGGATGAGGCAGGAGAAACCATCAATCACAGCTCATTATTTGATCATTCAGTCCATCTCCTCACACTGCATGGACAGACTGAATGTTAGAATAATCGTCGCTCACGTAGCGCTTTCACAGCAAATTTGTGACAAAGGAGGTGCAAAGAAATACCTCGGCTATTGATGATTTCTGAATACCCGGAGCCCGCAGAGATAATTTTTCACATGGAGTTTGAAAACATTTGAATTCAAACCGCTTTGTCCCTTGAAATGTTTTGAATGTTTCAATGTTTATCTTTGTTTAAAAAGATTGACTTGAAGAATATTCTTAAGTTGATATTTTTAGAAAATTATCAGCAATTTGTCTATAAGATAAAGTATGATCTATAAGATAAAGTATGATCTTTATCTTATAGACAAATTGGATGTTCCTCTAACAGTTCCTCCAACAGGATCAACAGGATGTGTAACGAAAAAGTAAGTAACTCAGAACTTTGTAATGCTGTTAGCGAGAGAAAATTTCAATCCGCTGGGTGTGCTCTCTGCCATTTCGCTTCTACGATACATTGATCCGATGGTGGCATTTTATTGGCAAGAAAGGGCTAAGATCTGAGGGGCAGCTATTCACATGGACCTACATGCACACATGACCAGCCTGGCTTTGTAATCAAGAGACAGGAGAACAACAAAGAGAGATGGTGTGTGACGTCATACCATATTCAATCGAAAAAGATACCTTTAGTCCCTAAAGGATCAGTCACAAGACTGTTTTTTTTTAGTTCTAAATTAGTGCAATGTCTCTTATTGCTCCTTTAAATCTCATCAGAACCTTACACTAATATAGGTTCATTTGATGTAGTTGAACTGATATCTGCATTAAATTTTCCATTATCAATTCGACTCAGCAAAATACAACACTAAATAAAATTATGTCCACTTTACCTAATTGGAATAATCATAATAATCATAATAGGAATATTATTTGAACCTGTTCTTCTTCAGCTGTTTAGTTTTTATTTGCTAACAGAAAACATTGAAATAGACAATCACACATCTACCAGGAACCAAAAGCATACATTCTTCAATCAGTTCGGGGAGGATTTATTACAAATACCCCCGTCACGCTATGCTCAATGGCGTAGGAAGACATAATGCTAAAGGAACACAAAACATCCACATCACCTTCCCACGCATTTATTGCTCTAACATGTACAGTTTGCCTAAAAAAAACTGCAACATGTGCACTATGGATCACAAACAGCATGTACATTTTAGCCACAGTAACAAAGCTGATGCAACTGCAGCTCAATTACAGCAATGCCTTGATAATAACATTATTTAATCTTTCTGTTTGCTCTCCTGGCCGTGAAGGATTCTTAACCTGCCTGCACTTTTTATTAATTCAGCTATTAATGATGGTAATAGAAAAGTAATTTGAGCGGTCATGATGCAGCAGAAAACACCACTGATCTCAATGTATGAAAACTCATCAGAATGGGAGAGTATCCAAAGCAACACTTCATAGTCATGACAAGACTCAATCTGCAAAAAGCGCTCCTTTGTTAACTCATGTTTCCACAATTCAAACGTTTTACAAAAGACCAGCACATGTGGCAAGATGTGTGCTGCTGTGTGACAACAGCTTAAGCTATTTTTTCCCCCACCTTACAATGCATGCTGGGTTGATGACGCGTTTAGGTTCTACTGTACTGGAACCTACAAAGTGATCCGAGTTGTTTATCACATTGCGTTTAACTGGCGTAAGTTTAGACAAGGTCACACTGTGTCGCAGCTGGCTGTAATTGCAAAACCAAAAACAACAGAAAATAGTGAGGTGGGTCTTCATTGCTTCCTACATGAAAAAAGAGGAAAGCGCAATGGGAGAAAGCTGTTGGAAGTAGACAACTTCCGAAGGACCCACGTTTGTGCTCTCAACACTTCTCTCCAGAAGACTTTGAGTCATTTGTACCAACAAAATTGATGAAGGAAATAACAAGTGGGTGTTACCCTCGCAAGCTAGAACCAGCTACCATTTCGACTATTTTTATCTATAAAGCGCCTAAACCCCGCTGCCTTGCGAGCGAAAGACGCTGGGAGAAACATCAAAGACAGGCAACTTTAAGATAACAAAGGTAGTGACCCTGCTGCCGGTACCGATTGTTATTGGACCTGACACAGAGCACTACTTGCCAGGATCACACAGTCATACGTGTCATTTATCATTTCATTATTATTGTTATTATTACTACATTGTCATCAATTTCAACTAGCTCTGGTTCAAACTGAAAAGGTTTAAATGTACTCATTGCTGTTTTTGTCACGATTCACGTTTCTGTTTATGTTCTGTCACGATTTGGGTTTTGTTTTGGTTTAGTTTTGTACTTTCCTTTATTTAACCTGTTCACTAGCCAGTATTCAGTCAGCTCACTTCATCTCTCAGTTACCAGCCACTACTCATTCAGATCATTCTACCTCTCAGTCATCAACCAATCACGTCTCTAGCCACCACCCTTCCTCTGATCAGTCTCACCTGTCACCTGTAATTAGGTTTCTACTCTGTTCACCCGATTCACTTCAATATTTATACGTGCCTCACTCCTCTGTTCATCGGCAGATCATTACGAGCCTTTCGATGAGTCTTATCCAGCGTTCTTGTTTTCTGATAGCCCTGTTGATACCGACCCGATTTACCTCCGGATATCTGAGCCAGCCTGACCCCTGTATACCTGTTCTTCCTGCCTGTTTCTGACTGCTAACTTGTGTACCAAACCTGACCTGCTATCTAACCACCGAGCCTGCCTGATCTTGTCTAGTCTGTTTACCTTGCTTGCCAGTGTATCGAACCTGGATCTGTGTCCCGACTCTGTGCTTTGATTCTGTTCTGGATTTTTAATTATCCGGTTTTGACGTAGAACTGTTTATCCACCACAAGCTCTGTCTTGCCCTGTTCATGCTACTGCCAGTCTGTCATCCCGGTTTCAACACCCACAACCTGTTCTTTAATAAACCGTCTTTAATCTTAAACACCATTGTTTGGTTGGATTTCTGGGTCCATCCGTTCTGTTCATGAAAGTTTTGGCTGGACGGAGCTAGTGCTAAAGGACCTGGTATACGTCAGTTACCCACAATGCATTGCAGCGTAAAAACATGGCGACATCAGTGTGACAATATTTTATTTAAATGTATAAAAACTAAACATCTTACAGTATTTTTACTGTATTGTTTTTACACTGAAAATATTTATTTCTCAAAGTCTATTGTCACAACTATTCATGGACCTGATAAATAATACATTGTGGCAACACTGAAAATATAATTTAATAACATCATTAAAAAACAAGCAAAAACGAACACCTCTCCCTCCCCCAGACCATAACACTTTGTAATTCTCATAGTTTCTACAGCACAATTCATCAAACAGGTTTGAGTAAAGTGGCTGATCTCATTACGAAGCACTAGGTCTCAAAATGATACAAGGTGTAAAACAAGAGTAGGTGAAAGGCTCAGTGTTGAGCAGAAGAGTGCTAATTAACGTGCGTGTGTTGGACAGAAAAAAAAAACTTAGCGTAGTAATTCATCACCACAGTCTGTTCTCACTCCAACATATGTTGTAGCAAACATTGAATCGTTAGTGATGGGGGAGGGGAGTTCAAAGTTTTTTTTACCGGTGAAGATCCTTTGGCTAAATTTACACAAAAACGATATCAGTAGTTATGCATACACACAAAAAAGTACTATACTAAACCTCACATATTTTGAGTATAATGTTAAGAAAACATTTTTGAACAATAAATATCTTTGTGTTCTTTTAATCCCCATCTGGTCCCAAAAACAATGTTTATGTCTCATAAATTCTACATTCAGTCTTTTCCCATTGCTCAATTTAATGTGCTGTTAGAAATAACACATTTTGTCAACTTTGCTTTTATGCTACATTTAGAATGTGACAGAACTGTTCATGTGACACAAATTTAAACATGTGCTTTGCATTGTAACTGTCTTGTCGCAGGCTGCTCTCGGAGTTGTTGCAGAGTTTTAGAAATTGGTCTGTACTTGTATGTTTAAAAGTACTGTAGAACTTGTGTTTATGCCAACCTGCTGGGGGAAGGAGCTGATATTAATTTATTTTCAACTTCTAAGACTTTCCCCACTGACCAGCTGCTTCAACAGCAAACACTGGGTGTGGAGCGCATATAATCGGAAAGCATGGGTGGAGTTGTAAGCGCCACGAATACAAAAGCAATTATAATCTTCTGTACCTGCTCCCTTTAGGCTTAGTATTGTCCTACATGACAATCATGCTTTTTTTTATTATATATATATATAAAATGGCCGTTACTGTCGGTCTTGGGCCTGGTGGTTGTGTACTTCTGTTCTAGCATTAGGTATGGGAGCCCCCCACATATTTGTAAGAGTATCAGGTTCCTTTTTTCTCAATTCAAACTATTTATTTTGCAATGGTGTTTCCTGCATTTTGAAATTTTCTCCAATAGATATTTACAGTAAGTTCTCCAGAAAAAGATGTCATGTTCTCTCCACTATATATGAAACATCTAAGGTTTCTATGTTTGTGAGGGACCTTTAGGCTCCCCATGATGACTCAAACCTAAACTGATCGTTATTATCCTCAGTGGTACCAATATTCTAAATAGATTTAAGTAGAAGTAATTTTTTTTTACTTCACAGTATAAATCTTAACCACCTTGGACACGGGAGGCAGGGTTAACTTAAAATTTGACAGAGCTCTGGGCTGTAATGCAGACATATTTTTTCCCTTTATCTACAAAACAATACCTGCATCTTCAAATCTATACAAATATTCCTCGAGCTCCTCCAGTCACATTTGTAAAACCTTCAAGATAAAAGGGATTTACTCGCTACATCCTGTCTTTGAGTGTTTGCATTATTCGCCAGGATCCCTGCTGGTTTATAAAAATGACAAGTTAAGGTGTCACTTCACAGAATCATCTTACCCCCCCAGCAGATTGATATCACAGACTTTCACGGTGAAAACTGTCACTCATGATGTCTCGTAGGATGTTTCTCGGTTCCACTGGAGTTGATTTTTTTAAGTAAACAAAAATAAAACATCAGAGAGGCAAACTCGCGGAAAAACAGAAAATATAGGACATACTGCTGGGGACATCAGCGTGTCGGAAACCAAAACATACACAAGTAAAAAGAAGCAATTATACAGTATTTCATGACATCTTCTATATTGTAGATTGATACAAATTATAAAAAAAAATCACAAATATAGGTTAATAAAAATGGCTATCCAAACTAATTCGGCTGCACGCAAGTGACTTTTCCTGTCCACTTTCTCACTCACACCTTATTTGCTGTCCCACCGGTCTTATTTGCATTGTAATGATTAGTCTGCATGAATGCAAAATAGATTCTTTATGCTTTAATAGTCCTAAACATATTCATGTGTTTCCCAGTGGAAGTGTGCAGAGCTGTCAGAGTCTTAGCCTAATAAAAACAAAAAGTGAAAAGTGACTGCATTAATCCTCCACTGTTTTTATTTAGAATTCAATATCCTACTACAGAGTGCGGCAAGGGTATGGAGTGTCTGGCGCTAAAATATTTAATTATGTGCATGCTGCACTGATGCATGAAGACAAATGAATTAATCTGTCTCATTAGAATAGGTTAATGATGAGGTAAGCCAATAAAAACAGCATGGACCTGTTGAATCTTGTTGAGCATGTTGAAGACATAATGGAAGTCATATTGAATGCAGACATGGCTCTTATTTTATATTTCATAGTTGGAACAGTGAATTGTCCCCAGACTTAGAGGGTCCAGCTGCTGTTGTTTTGTTTCCCAATCAAGGATGTTCCCAAGAGATTTCACATGGTACAATGGTTTCTCACAAAACTTCAGCTACCTTCATGGGGAATCGAGAGGCAACATGAAAGATTATAGTACCTGGTAAATTACTTTAATCAACCAGAGTATAAAACTGTCAATCTCTTAGGGTGCATTCTGCAATATTTAAATGACTACCTTTAATTTCTCTTTGGATTTAGAGAAGAACCTTGCTTTGAGGGGGTTATTGACATCAAGGTCCCCCCACCCTTCCTTTAAATGTGTGTATGTGGGTATTCTAGATGCTGCTCTATATCATGGCTGTATGGTTCATCATTTCACGATGACTTTGGAGAAGGTCACATAGCAAAACACTTATCAAAGGAGGAAGCAGGCCCTTTTACCGTAGCACGGTCAGAAGCACTCCGGTTTCCACTTTCAATAAGACTTGCTGGAAGGTTTTTATTCCTTTGCTTAAAAGACTTTTTTACATTTTTACCTTTCCAGTTGCTCACAATGGTTATTCATATTCCCATGTCTAAGAAATATATTGAAATGTGTCAAAGAAAGAAACTGGGCACAAGGCAGCTGGGTTCTGCAGCTGAAAGTCGGCAAAGTGAAGACAGAACTCCGATTACGGGCATGAGTGCACAAGACTGTGGCCACCCAAGAAGACAGCAGTAATAACAAAACTTTTTTACTCACATATGAGTTTGTAAAATTAAATTTTTATGGGAATTTAGAGGAGGAGATGTTATATACAAGGATAGTTGCTTGGAGACCTAATGGAGCAGAACCTTAATTGGTCAACAGCACTTAGTGGAGAGCCCAGTCGGCATGATTTTCCACTAGTTACAAAAATAAAAATAAAGCAAAACAGTAAAATTCTGGCGGCATTCATGTTAAAAGTTTCCACTATTTAAATTGAAATCATCACTATTTTTGCATATACAAGCTTTAGCTCTCCCATTTTTCCCAATTGTGTCGGCAGAATACTTTATAATGTTGAGCTGCATGAAACAATGTGACTGGAATAGTCACATAATCAGTTTATGTTTTACACATGAGCGTTTAGCTACAGTACAGTAATGAAACTGTCAAAACGTTAGGATGCAGTCTGTCATGCTAAATACTTTCCATAATTCTCCAGTTAATCTGCTGATGAATGTTTTGTGCAGATAGAGGACATGTGAGAAATACTAACCACCGTAAAACCAAAACGTTACCTGAGAAACTTCACGCTTTCCTGAAACCAACACAAATAGGATCTGGCTGCCGAGTCGCTGCTGGAGCTGTCTGTCATCATAGTTGCGTTAAATGTGACGTGCCAATCTTTGAAGCTGACATTTAACTTGGTTTACTAGGTGTCCCCTACATCTATTTACTTTCCCATATTTCTCTGTCCATTCCTTTCTCTGTGAGGAATAAGCAGTCACTCATCCGTTATACATAATCCTTTTTAGGAAGACATTTTTTGGTCAAAACAACAATTGGTTTTCTGTTCATAAAAATAGGTTTTCATGCCTTGTGTTTCCAAGCGACCATCATAATCCATTTATGCTGGTCGGATCCAGTCCGTTTCAGAGAGGGGGAGCTTCAAATGCTCCTTTTCTGTCAAAATGTATGTTTTAAAATCACTTATCTACCTTAGAAAACAACAGAAAGGATGATTGGGATTATTTGTCTCTTACCTTTAATATTTTTTTGGGTTTCCTGTTCTAAAATGTGATGTTTACCCTTTAAAAACATGACTTCTACTTTCTACTGCTTTCCTGAAATGCGTGAGGCAGCTTTGAGAGTGATTGGTGACTAAAACAATTTACTTAATAATTCCTTGACACTGGAAAGCATTTTTGAAATGCTTTTAATAGATTCCCGGTTCCTGAATAAGATAGACATTTAGAGATCATAATCTGCCGAATGTGACACATTTATACAGTAAATAAAAAAAAGATTTAAACAAGGTTTCTAGTAGTTTTAGCCTGTGTCTCAAACTGCTGCTCTTCTTTATCTACGTTTACATTCACATCCGTTCAGTGCCCTTAAACAGAGAGATGAGTCCGAACCTATGGCTGCTTATGATAAAATAAAGCTTTGTTAATGTCGGTGTCATTCATATAAAGGCTGTCAAGCTGCAAGAGAGGTTTAGCAGTGTACTAACCAGATGCCAAGGTCAGACAATAGTCAACATAAAGAATCACCTGATTATACCACCTTAAATAATTTTTTCACATACAGCATAATGTTGGCCCCGACCTACTGAAGTTTGCCTTGACAAGCATTATCCTTTGGTCAGGGCTAAATATATCTCTCCATGCTGTCAGAGTCTGCCCTGCGAAGCTTAAGCTGATAGTGCTGCTGTAGGCTAAATTCAACACTGAACTATTGTCCCTGCAAGCCATCCGGTGATATATGTGCAGCGACGGTAAAAGATGACAAAGTGCATTATCAGTGGTTGTTATACATGTGCACCTGAATAAATTAGAATATCGTCTAGATGGTTATTTATACCAGTGATTCAATTCAAAAAGTAAAGCTTATAGGTTTACATACAGTGATTTCTGTATGTAATCCTCAAAAAATAAACTTCTTAACCAATCACTTAATCTGGGTGGCATTAACCTGGCCTCTGGTAATAAAGTAAAAAATCTTGGTGTTATTTTTGACCAAGACATGTCATTTAAATCCCATATTAAACAGGTTTCCAGAGTTTCCTTTTTTCACCTCCGGAATATCGCCAAAATTAGAAACATTCTGTCCAGGAGTGATGCTGAAAAACTGGTCCATGCATTTGTTACTTCAAGGCTGGACTATTGTAATTCTTTACTATCAGGAATTCCACAAAATGCAGTTCAAAGCCTTCAGCTGATCCAAAATGCTGCAGCAAGAGTTCTGATGAAAATCAACAAGAGGGATCATATTTCTCCAATTTTAGCTTCCCTTCATTGGCTTCCTGTTAAATCAAGAATAGAATTTAAAATTCTTCTTCTAACGTATAAAGCCCTTCATAATCAAACTCCATCATATATGAGAGCTCTGATTACCCCGTATGTTCCTAACAGAGCACTTCGCTCTCAGACTGCAGGTCTGCTGGTGGTTCCTAGAGTCTCTAAAAGTAGAATGGGAGGCAGATCCTTTAGCTATCAGGCTCCTCTCCTGTGGAACCAACTCCCAGTTTTGGTCCGTGAGGCAGACACCCTGTCTACTTTTAAGACTAGGCTTAAAACTTTTCTTTTTGACAAAAATTATAACTAGGGACTCATGTTACTCTCAGTTACCTTTATAGTTTTACTGCTATAGGCTTAGGTTACTGGAGTATATCAGGACCTAATTTTCTCACTATATTGAGTTCTACTGTTCTTCAATTATGCATTATGTGTTGTCATTTCTGCTTTAACTTTCTGTTCTCTCTCTTTTCTCTTCATAGTAGGTACACCTGGTCTGGCGTTCTGTTAACTGTGACATCATCCAAAGAAGATGGCTCACCCGCTACTACCATCTAATGTAGAACAGATTACTAGATCAATGTGTGCTTCTGTGCTTTTTTGTTTCTCTTGTTGTGTCTCTGTTCTGTCTTCTGTAACCCCAGTCGGTCGAGGCAGATGACCGTTCATACTGAGCCCGGTTCTGCCGGAGGTTTTTTTTCCCGTTAATGGGTGGTTTTTCTTCCCACTGTCGCTTCATGCTTGCTCAGTATGAGGGATTGCAGCAAAGCCATGTACAATGCAGATGACTCTTCCTGTGGCTCTACGGTTCCCCAGGAGTGAATGCTGCTTGTCGGGACTTTGATGCAATCAACTGGTTTCCTTATATAGGACATTTTTGACCAATCTGTATAATCTGACCCAATCTGTATAATATGATTGAACTTGACTTTGTAAAGTGCCTTGAGATGACATGTTTCATGATTTGGCGCTATATAAATAAAATTGAATTGAATTGAATTGAATTGAATTAAATTGGATGATTTTGGCCTACTGCTAATAGAAATACACTAGTCGTTTTCTAAGATCAGAAGATTACATTAGACCAATTTTGTTTTATTTATTTATTTAGGAGAGACAAACATAGTGAACTCGCTTCATATGTGTGATAAAAAAAATTGCTGTAATGCATTCAGGTTTCTAGCCATAGCTAATTTGCAATTTCCGACCTTTGCTAGGCGTTTAAGGGGAAAAAACAAAAACCAAATTCTTAAAAATAAGGTATCGTATTTGTTGGACATAAGACACACTGCATTATAGGATTCATTAAATATTATTCCCAAGGGTGTACTATCACTCCACCCTTCCGCGCACACGCATACTACCTGAGAGGGAGAGCTATCCGTCTCTGTCGGAAGGACAGAGTAGTTGGACAACACTGGTCTGTTTCTAACATAAGGCCAAAATAAACGCAACTTTTATATTGAATTAACTTACTAGGTTTATTGTTGCTAGCGAGTACCCTGGGTGCGGGCTGCCTTATATGAATGCACTTCTAGTTTAGACATTACAGTCAGGCAGTCTTGTAGACAGCTCAGGGGTCCTATCATGTAGTGACACAGTGTACCGTAATGCTCCCAATATACATTGAGTGGAGCGGCTTCGTTGCTAACCAAAGTCGTACTTACACATTTTAACAGATTTTTGAACGCATTGTACCACAGAATATTGGTCAGTAAGCACAACAAGTATGATAATAATAATAATAATAATAATAATAATAATAATAATAATAATAATAATAATAATAATATAAGGTGCATCGGATTATAAATCATACTAACAGGGAGACCTGAATCATTAGCTTATGAAAAGCTTGTTTATTCTGATCAGATACATAATCATTTTACCAGATACTCATCAGAGACTAAATTTATTCTAAACTGTGCTAAGACAAACAAAAATCTATTGCCTACAGAGCAATTTAGGAATGGAATGAATTACATAAAAACATTAGAGACTTACTTCTAAAAGAGCACTGAAATCTAATGTTTTAAATTTAAGTTTAAATTCAAGTTTATGTATGTAATTTATAAAATGTAATAAATAAACAAATAAACTATACATATTTGAGAAAATTTAGGGATTTTAAGTCATAGTCAGAAAAATACGGTATATATTAACTACAGATGTGATATAAGTACTCAAAATAATAATGAATCCTGGGGTAAACCAACATGAAATACTATTTGAAGTTTTAGCCAATCAAGTATCTAAAAGGTATAGCGGACAATCTTATTTGGATTTTGAGTTCCTGGGTGGTGGTCTCACCATTTGGTTGTCCCATATGTCTATCATTGAGACGTGTTCACGCAATGCGGTGCCTGCTCATTTCTTGCTCGATTCCTCTTGCTGCACATACTCATTTCTGGTGTTTATGTATCCAGTTAGCTTTGGTATCAGTCGTTCATTGTAGCTCTGCTGCTCTCACCGAGCACTTTGAAAATTGCTGAGAGTCGCAAGAAGAAAACTATCTCACAAGTTTATGAAAAGAAGAGGAAGGCCTCAGAAGAAAGAAATAGGACCAGAGAGTATTTTTTTCATGCGATGCCCCTGAGGAGCAGAAGAACAGGTAGGACGGTCTTTATTCAAAAAGGGACTTTGGCATTTCTTACCACTTTCCTGGAAAAACCATCCTGTCTACCTTTAAATAAACAAGATTTTTTAAATAGTTGTACGTGTAATATTTTATACCATGTATTTTCTTCCACACAACTTTGCATTAACATGCTTACATGCAGCAGTGATGACCTTTTGTAGGTTGCCCATTTCTTGGAGAATGTCAGGGTCAGCTGGTCATACCGTCATGTTGACAGCGTGATCGGGCTGACCAGTGGTCATAACACATAAGGATTTAATTATTTACTTGATGCAGAAAGGTGGTTTTATTGGTCTTATGTAGTATTCTGACTTTTCAGAGAAACAACAGTTTTGGTTTTCATTAGCTGTAAGTGTGAGTTTAAAGCTTAAAATGCATCACTTTTTTAGACATTTAAAAAATTAAACAAATGAACTTTTCTATGAACTCTAATTAATTTTGATGTGCTTATGTTTCTCGAGCTCAGAAAAAAACTGTTCCGACAACACAACACGAAGAATGAAGAGCTTTCTTCTGGGAATGTGTTTTAATTTGTTGATACATCTTTTACAGTTATCTTCATTTTGTTAAATGTATTTTTTTTTCCTTTTGAAATTGTTTTGTTCAAAACACATTCCCTTATATAGTTTCTAACAAGCTGCAACACCATCAAAGTATTTTGAAAGTCATTAAAGTTAGAAGAACCAGTAAAACATTAGCAGGGTGTTAAACTTAAGCTAATCTGGAACTTAAGTGTAACAAAGGGGGCCCTGCTTCAGAAACAGGCCAGAGGAGGTATGAATTAAAGTAGAGTCGGTGAGGATGAGAGCGGTGGCATTTAATTTAAGGCGGCAGTTCCTAATTGGATTTTACTTTGATGTCCAATACCAGCCACCACGGGATGGGCAGAATAGGCTTTTCTTCAGGGAGATTTATCTTAAACACAGTTAAATAATCCATATTTCCTTAATAACTCCAAAGTGCAGCAGTTAGCTCAAGAGACAATGTTGAAAACAATATGTTTGTCTTTTAGCACTTCATATTGGAACACATTGTGCTTTTATCCTTGTCTGATTCCTCGTGTGATGAAGAAGTCTGGAACATCAGGTGGTGCTTGGGGAAGACTTTTTTTTTTTTGACTGTGACAACCTCACTGAGGACGATTCATGCAGTGCCGGCTCTCGATAAAGAAATTTATGCGACTGAAATTGTCAAACGTCAGTCATGTGTTTGATACAGCTGAATCGTTCTGCTGGATGATTAAAAAAAAAGCAAGAGTGCCATCAAAGAGAGTCCAGGAGAAACAATCCAATTCATCATTCACTTCTATGCCAGCTTTGTTGTCATAAAAACAATAGACTGTTGCAGTGTTGTAATGCGGAAGAATGCATTTGCACTCATATGATGTCTGTATTGTATGTGTTTGACCTCCTTTACAGGGTAGACCACTGAAAGTGTATTTAGTTCATAATAAAGAATTTGACTGAGGGAAAGATTTCTATTTCCTAGGAGAGTGAAAATTAAGTCTGCCTTGATTCAGTTTGAGAACCAGCGCACAAATCCTATCGACCGTTTTCAATGAAATGTAACACGCATATAGGCTGAAAATTGGATTTCCTGTTAGGATTACTGATGAGTATCATCCCCCCCCCCCCCCCCCCCCCCGCCATCTCTTCTTTGTTTTTAGTCAAATATCTGATCAGGCACACATGAAGGACATTTTGGGTTCTTCATGGGAACTGCAAGCACGTTCAGAAGCCATACTGCAAACAACAGATATTATGATAAAGGTAATTACCAGTAAACTGGCATTAGCTTTTCACTGACTCACCTATCCAAAGCAAGGGCAGCATGTGACTGATTAATGGTTGAATGTCACTTATGGAAATTATTAGTTGCCTAATCCACAATGCTACTCAAAAGTACCCTCCCCCCCCATAGATTTCTTCTTCTTTTTTGTGCTTTTTTTGTCACACTTACGTGTTTCAAATCACCCAAACTATGATTTCAGACAAAGCTACTCAGGTTGAATGCAAATTGGATTGTTTTCAAGCGTCAGTGGTCTGATTAAGGTCACAGCACAGCATCTTAATTGAATTCAAGTCCTAACTTTGATTAGCCCTCTCCAAAACTATAACTTTATGTTTTTTGAACCTTTCAGGGGTGGCCTTGAATGTGTTTTTGGAGTGTGCTTGAACACAAACTGATAACCAGACATTCTCTCTCATAATTTTCTTCTGGAAAGTATAATTCATGGTTTCATCCATCCATCCATCCCTTCATCCATCCATCCATTTTCCTACACGCTTATCCCTGTTGGGGTCATGAAGGGTGCAGGTGCCTAACTCCAGCTGTCAATAGGCGAGAGGTGGGGTTAATTCATGGTTTCATTAAAAATTAAATCAGCAAAGTGGCCCCAGATCATCACGCTACCACCATAGCGTATGACTGTGGGCACGATGTTCTTTTTCTAAATGTTGTGTGGGGCTTTCGTCAGGCGTAATATTTCCAAAAAGTTCCACTTTGCTCTGACATGTCCAAAAAATATTTTCCCAAAAGTCTTGGGGATCATCAAGACGATATTTGGCAAATATGACACTGGCATTTGTGGTGTTGTTGGACAGCAGTGATTTTTTGCCTTGAAACTCTTTTATAGTAATCTATTTCTTCTGTTTCTCATCACATTTTTAACAGACAAGTTAGGCTTGCAGTGCCTTAGATGGTGCTCTGGCTTTTTTTTTTTTTTTTTTACCTCCTGGATTAATTTCGTAGGTCAGCTGCTCCTGGGAAGTCTAACTACGGTTTAATGTGTTCTCCATTTGGAGAACACATGAAAACCTTCTTCTCCTCCCTGTTGGCCCCCATTAAATATTAAAAACTGCTGAACTGGGGTGCCACGATACATTTTGAACAATTATACTATCACAAAGGGCAGTTTGGAAGGACTTATTGCGTCGGATGATGCTGCAGTTAAGCAGACACACAGATAATAGTACATTATTTAGAAGTCACAGATGCCCTTTTCAGTTCATAGCGTCACAATTACAACCAATCACTCAGCCTCTCAGCGATCAGTTTTTCTTTTCACATCATACAAGTAAATCTGCTGGGATCACGGGCCTTGTGTGTTTTCAGATCATGCAGCTTGGATTGCGGAGTTAAAGAGGCGAGGCGTACAATTTGAGCATTCACCTACATAAGACGTGTGTGGGACTTTCTCTGAAAACCTCAAAGCCCAGCGCGGAGCTTTGTGTTGAGCTCCTCATGCAGACGGGCTGTCCAAAAGCATTCGGTGCTTTTCATACCAGCACATTTGTTGTGTGTCATCTTCAGCTTTTTATCTGCATCAGACTGTCTTGTTCCTCATTTCTCAGATCAGATGAGAAATGGAGGATGGTGCATTGTGCTACTGTTGCTGCTGTCTTTGCATTTCTTTAATACTCTTCCCCCCAACAGTTCACAGTGGTTGTGGGTTCATGACTACCTCCTGAGGTGATATTGGTGTGCTGACTTCAACCACAAATTCCATGTTGGGAACCTTCAGTAAATTACGACTGTGTAGTAAATGTAAAAACATGCAGACCATGGAATGAAAGGTTGATCTGGAAAGGGATAAAGAGCTGAAAGCAAAGTTTTGACAGATTACAAACAGGAATAAAGGAAACATGGATTTATTGAAACTGATATCATCACCATAATATGATTTTCTAATAGTGTCCAGTCTAACTGAACAGGGTATACTGTTATTATAGTTTGCATAATCTTTTCTGTACGTAGTTTGGCCCAATGAAAAATCAATGAAAGGTTACTAATAAAATGTGTAATAGAAATTACACATTTTCAAGACATTTCTAGCTCAGAGGGGCAGCTTGCTATGCTGCATTTATCACTTTAGCTTAGATATTAGCAGGATTAACAAGTGAGGTTTCAGTTTCATCCATGCTATTTTATTTTATTTTGTTGCTACTCTCTAATGGTACTACAGCTAAATCGACTTTTTCACATCTATGAAGATTTGTCACCATTGATGCCATAGCAGGTTTCAGTCACTGGCCTGTGTTTTTGACTACTATTGAAAGAAAAAAAAAAAACTATGAAAACCCTATGAATTGTTAAACTTTTTGGATCCCAAGTTAAAGTGAGAAGAACAGCGCTGATACTTCTTCACACAAAAAGTCCCTACAGTGAAATCTTATTTCCTTTTGAGGGAGTAACACATCTGCCAAGATGGAATTTGTGGTGCTTTTATCAGATTTCGGAACAACAACACTGTGACAAAAAAATCTAGAGATGTTTTAACCACTTACAATGAATACCCATCATCCCCACCAAGACATGTTTAACTAAACATGCCCTAAGCTCAATGGCGGTTGTTTTGACACTATATTAGTTAAAAGACAATGAAAAATCCTGACATTCAAGAAAATATGGCTGTGCTGGGCACACATGACCTGGTTGGTGCAGGTAGTGCCGTTAGGTTGGTCAAAAATAATCCTTTTGGTTGAAAGTAAAGTTTTGCTTATTATTTGACACTTTTTCACTGACTCTGCCAGAGCAAAGGACGAAGTAAGTCTTAATATTTCAAACTTGTAGAGAGACGTTGAATGGGAAGTACAAAAAAAAACGTGTGGAATACAGCTATCTGGCTGAAAACCAATCCTAACAAGCTTGTGATTCAGCTGTCTATATCAGCATCCAGATCAGTATTCATGCTCCCAGGTCGTCGCTATTTCTTATTTCAGAAGCAAATAAGCGACCGCAGGTTCAGAAACAAACCCAAAAAACTGAGACCTACGGAATTTATAGGTATGGAGCCCGGGAGAGCTCACTTTAAGTGATATTTTTTTTTCAGGTCGTGATAATTTGTGAGCACGTTTTCTTTTAATTGAGTCCTCGAATTAATAAAACGTGAGCTGGGTGGCTAGAGTTCTCAATATTTCCTTATACGCCATGCCCAAACCATGGTATATCCTGACCAGATCCATCTCAAAGGCTATGAAATGGAAATGTAAGCTATTCGACCAGTTTCCACTATTTCCTGGATTGTTGACTATAGCCTTTTTGTGCACACAATTTATTCGAGCACACATTTTAATTATTCGTGGGTGCGTTTTGGTAGATCAAGATCTCAAATATACTATAACGTGCTCATGTTTACATGTGTCAAGACAATATTGAGTGCACGTTTTACATATTCTGGCTACGTTTAAGTAGATCGTGCACACAATGTTCTATAACCATGTTCACTAAATTGTGCTCTCGTTTTAGTAAATCGTGCGCTCGTTTGAGTAAATAGTGCACTCGTTTAATAAATTGTGCCCTCGTTTTACTATGCTTAAAATGAGAGCTCAATTTAGTAAAATGAGCTCACACTATAGTAAAACGTGAGCACAATATAGTAAATTGTGCACACAATTTAGTTAAACGAGAGCACAATGTAGTAAAACGAGCGTACATTCTCTCTACATGCAAAATATTTTGCGATGACCCCTCTAGGGCTCCGTATATAGGTGACTTTAGAAAAAAAAAAAAAACAAGCAGACTTGGCAACAGTGCCAATAAAAAAACTAAAATCATATCCCACGATGACCGTAGCTATAAGCTATTAGCACTGGTTTGGTACCAAATACATTGAGGACATGTATTTGGTACCATAAGCAGTATCCGTAGTAGTTATTACACGCTTAACGGTGAGGTCGTTTGCAATTCATTTAGCGCACCACTAGATGCGCCAGTGTGAAACTTACACATTGGGGCTTTAAGGTCTTTTAATATGGCTCCAATTTGATTATATTTATATCTTTTTAACCACAGAGTTATGTCTGCAATCTATGCACTGATCGCTGAAATCTGTCAAATGCTATAAGAAATGACAGCACTTGGACATGAGATAAGATGTCAACATGGATAGTATTCTAGATGATTAAATTAAAAATAAAGCCTACATCTTTTTGTATTCATATATAGTGCTGGATATGAAGACTCATATCAAATCCAACTCAGTCACTACTTTATCTGTTTTTCTTAATTATTAAATGTTGTTTTGAATTGAATCAAATTGCATCACACTTTATTAATCCCAACAGAAGAACTGTATGGTTGCAAACTATGTAAACAAGAAACAGAGATAAAAATAAGTCATTATAAAGACTAATTGGACAGGACTAATGCGATGGAGAGGGACGACCTCCTGTACAGATAATTCATACAGCAGAGCTGCAGCAGTCAGGAACTAAACCACTGAATTTATTTTGTCCTAATTAAATTGTGAAGAACATGCAGCAGGAGTGTTAGGAGTAAACAGTGAATAAAGAATAATGGAATGTTTTCTCTGCAGCTCCGACACCAAAAACATTTTATATCTATACATTTGTGTGTCACTAATTATGATGAGGGCAAATACTTTTTTTTAAATAAGAGCCTTTTTACAAACATTATTTGGTTAAATAGGAGACAAATAAATGTGGCAGGAATAAAAAAGTCCTTTCTTAGCATTAAGTTATACCAAGTGAATAAACATCCCACTCTGGGTTTCACATGGAAGTATTCAACACTATAAAACAGTGCCAGTCATATATTTACAGGCTCTCATTAGGGGTGTGAATGTCATTGATTTTGGGGCTTTAACTTATTGTAACCATTATTTTCCCTGGAATAAAAGGGAAAGGAGATTTTCCACATCAAAACAAGAGTTTTAGTTGAACTTCTTGCTTTTGTTTTTCAGTCAGATAACTGTAAACACGTTCAGAAATGAGTTTCCCAGGTAAAATAATAATCTAAATGCAACTTCTTTTTTTTTTAAATCAAGAATTGAGAGGACAAGTTTACATTTTACAGTTAATTTTCAGACAGCATCAAAATTATTCATAATATAAACATTCACCACTTTCATATTTCAGTAAACATCCCTGGGCGAGCTGTACCTCGACCACACGCTTTTTCTAGCCATCAGCAAGCTTCTGGCATACCTCTGGTGGGATGCTTAATTACTCTTCATAGCAGAGTTGCAAAACTTTGTTTACATTAGTTGGCTTCCTACCAAATACACAGCAAAATACAATAAATAATAAATAAATAAATAAAAATAATGGATAAATGATGAGCAAGAATTTTGCCAATACCTTCTGAATGGCTAAAAAAAGTATTTTGTCCATGTTAGTGAGGTTGTACGTGAACATTTTGGCTTGTATGTTTCACAGTATATTTAAAATTGTGTACCCAGTTTTTGTTCTGAATCATCAATAAAGTTCTTTGTTGTGTTGTTACTCCGCCCCGAAAAAAAAAACAATGGTCCAAATTCATCATTCAAAGCCCTAAATTAAAATTACATTCATGCTAATGATAGGAAAGCTGTTATTTCCACTTTTACTAATAATAATGCCACCTTGACTGGTATGAATATTTTACAAAAATAACCCTATATGTGTTCGGGTGCCTCCGCTTCTAATATGTTTGGATTACTGAGGAATAGTAAATCTGCTGTTTTGTAGCTGGAGCTATGAAGCCATGAGCTCCTCTTTTGGCTGAGTAAGCCTGACATTTAAAAAAAAAATAAGCTCTCTGAGCTGCCTGCTCTGGATTAAATAAGTTTTAAACTAATACTCTGTCATATGTTTTTTTTTTCCCCCCACATCACACCAAGTTCCAGTGAATTCAGTTATAAAGCTCCATACTGATGCAAACCTGCTGTTTGCCTTAGGTTTGTGTCTGTGCCAGAGGTATGCATTCCTTAAAAACAGGTTTTTGCCTCTAACACATTGTTAGAGCTGCAGAGAAGGTGTCACGGCATTGCAAGAAAGATAACATCTTTATTAAATGGAAAAACTATTGTAACTGCAACAGCTTGGCTACTCAGCATGGTCATCCTATGAATAAGACACACGTGATGCTTTAGATGACGAAATACAAAGCTGTGCAAAGATTTTCAAACCGACGTTTTGTTTTTATCCTTTGCCTCCAGATGTTTTTGGGATGTTTTAGGATGTCGAATGATGGTTCTTGATGCTTTCAAAAGGGGTTTTCCTAACTTTAAACAATGGCTGTTTTTTAAATTCATTTTTGTCATGCCTATGTACCGTGATGGCTTATTGTGCAATCTTTGGTTATGAAAAAAATTAAAACCCACAGTTAATAATTAGGGGAAGTTATTTGGTGCCTATTTATCCAGAAGCCAGGTACAGCCTGGACGGGCCGCCAGTCCATCACAGATCCTCACCAGCAGGGTGAGAAACCAATATGAGAAAACTTGTGACATCTCTTTCCTGTGTTGCATCACCTTTACTTACTTGTAGAAAACTTTGGGAGTGAAATTGTGAGCCGATTTTACTATAGTGGGTTCAAACCACTGCAAGCCTGTTTAGTTCACTTTGTTCTTCTTAGAAAAATTACATTTTACTCTTTTTTTTTTTTTTGGTTATAAGCGCCGCACTGAAATTAGTCTCTGAGAAGAAACAGAGAGCCTATTGAACTTAACTCAGTCATGAAACATTGCTAATGGCGGTGTCATTTCACAGTCTGGAGTAATTTCACTTTTAAACTTAGGCTCTGCTGTGGGAAATATGTTAACGCAACAAACATCAGAGAGCCTCCCTGCGTGCGGGTGTGAATGCCCATTATCACAACTCTTCATAAACCTTGAATTATTCAGTGACTGTGAATGACTTGAAATGATCTGCTATTATCTCTGCCCTCTAGTAAATTGGTGAATGGAGCATTTGCATAATTTATTTCACCATATTAATTTTTCTCTAACCCCCCCCCAGAATTTTATTCGTAACTGCTGAACTTTCCATAATTCTGTGGCGTTATTTTGTGTTATTGCTTGGTTTTCGTTATGAAAAGCGTGGCCTCCATCTTTGCCGTAAATGCTGTGAACTGCAGCTCCATCACGATGCTTGACTCCAGAGTCTTGTTCTCGTTTCCTGTAGAGGATTGCACAGCTTCCCACTCTTTCAACAGCGAACGTATGCCCCTTGCTGTTTGTTTCTGCACTCTCCCACCACTTTACGCTGCCTGGAGCCAATTTTCAAGAATAAATGGTAACAAAGGGGAAAGACTGTGGAGTAGGACCTGAGAGGAGACTAAAGTAGTTTTATGGGGTGTTTCCACATACAGTAGCTGACATAAATTTGTGCACATAGACACGGTGACACGATAAAAAATGTAGTCTGATCTGTTTAGTTGGTTTGGAGCCGTGGTGTTTAAGGAACCAGCTACAGGCAGAGACTTCTGAAATGTTGGCTCATTAAAAACAATTTGAAGTGATGTGTCATTTACTTGTCACAATATTTACAGCTCATTTACAGTCTCACAGCTGTTGTTAAACGGATGTTTGTTCTTTTTCATTTCTTTAAAAGTTCTTCATGAAACTCGAAGGAAACACGATGCAGCCCGTGCAGCTCCCATCATCGCCTTCCGTGTAATGTTGATGGATTGAGACAGTGGAGCTGAATGTATTGCCGTGATCATTCATCCTGTTAAATGCGGCAAATCAGCACACCAGGGCATAAATCAGAAGAGAAAAAAAAAAAATCCGCTGCTTTTGATGAAAGACTTGCCTTCATCCACGGACAAACAAAAATCTTTAAAGCTCAAACAACTAACTAATAAAATGTAACGTTTAAAGTGTGTTTGTTAAAAGATTGATTGCCATTTAATGTTTTTAGTGAGAAGAAAAGGCCAACAAAGTATTTCCTCTTTGTGAAATACAATGGGAGGAGGCCCAGATTGATAATGTGCAGAATGGAGAGTGCAACACGTTATTAATCTGTCTTGTCAGGTTAAAGTTCTTGAGGTCCAATCTGAAGTTTCCACAGTGAGGACTTTGGGAATCAAGTCATCTGCTTCTGCTGGTGTTGGTTTTACTGTTTCCTCAAGTCTGAAGTCAAGGCAGCCAAGAAAATTTAGGGCATTTAATTCTTTCCTTTTAGGCAATGCTGATTTTTTTTTCTTCAGCAGGACACGTGAAGCTTTGGTTTTACTTTTCTTGACTGGTCAGAAGAATCACCTGATAGATAATCTGTGGAGTATTGTCAAGAGAAAGATGAGAGACAAGACCAACCATAGTTTTACCTTCCTACTAGTTGTTATTTCATGCTGTGGAAGTGGGTCAGTGAAGTGATCAGATCATTGTATTGTTCAGACTGTGAATGATGATGAGGCTCCTTCTTATCCGTTCTCTAACCAGGTTAAATCGCTCAACATTTTAATGTTTGGTTCCAACTATCCATTTTCTTTTCCTGCACTTCGAACCCAGCATTTAGATTTAAAAAAAAGCATTAAAGCATTTTGGTCTGAGGCCAAAACAAGCACACATAATCTTGCTGCAAGTTAAAACATGGACTTCAGCCACTGAGAGTTTAAATTCCTGCAAGGCTTTGGTAATATGAGCCACTTCTTTCACACTATTGTTTTAAAAACGGAATGGAACAGAGAATGCATACCTATAATTAAGAAAACCCTTCATTTCTTGCAGTTCCCCACTGGTCACCTTATAGTACCAAGTTCCTGTACTCAGAAGTGTTTGGTTTGAAATTTTCTAATGGCTTCTCTCAGGAATACAAACAGACTAAAACCACACATTTCAAAGAAAACCCATTTCACAAAAAAAAACAACAGTCTCTGCTTGAAGTCTCATACAGATGACTGCAATATTAAAACTCTGCAACTTATTTAGTGCTTAGCTTCTCTAGCCAACTCCTGCAATACATTTTATTCTAAATGGCAAATTAAATACAGGAGCCACCCCTAAAAAGCATTAGTGGCACAGAAAATCATTTTGTGTGTATCTCAAAGAGTGTGTACACCTTTACAACACTAAAAAAAACTGGGAATGGCAACGGCTTGGGTTTCTGGAACAACAAACAAACCTTTTTTTCCCTTTCGAGTCACGATATTGCACTTACATCTTACTTACAAATAACTGAACCAGTTCTGTGGAAAAATCTCAAGGTAATAGACTTCTAGTAGCCCCTTTGTCTGCCTCCTTGCCTGAGGAGCTTTCCAGGCTTTGTTGTAATCTCTTAAAGAGGTGTTGATCAATATTTTGTCAGACCCTCTGAAAAGATTTCAAACCCATTATTTTTCACTTTTCACTCATTACCGTATCATTTTGTGCCTTCCGGGGCCTTTCTTTGGACGCAACTTTACACCCACTGGTCACTTTACCAGGTAAACTTGTTCAGCAGCTTTGTTAGTGTCTGGTTGTTGACAGCACATGTTCTGGTTTGAGTAGTTAAAAAACTGCTTATCTACCGGGACTTTATGCATCTCTCTGGTTTACAGAGGTTGCTCCAAAAAAGGGAACCAATCCAACAACCATGTTGATAAAAATGTCTGAGGTTCGAGGAGACTGAGCAGACTGGTTTGAGATGATGGTAAATGGGCTGTAAATGTTTAGTGCTTTATTAAGTCCTGAGGACCCCAAAAGAACTTTACACTACATTCAGCCATTCACAAATGTAGCCGTGAGCTGTCAGTCTGCTGACTGACAAAAACGTTAACACTGGGAAATTGTTGCCCAGCTCAATGAGTCTCAATTATAGCTCCGACATTTGCATGCTATTGGGCCTAAACTGTTATGATCGGAACAGAAGGACCCAGTATTCAAATCTGTCATGAGATTAGTGATCACCTTTAACTGGTAGTGAGGATTCACAAGCGTCATGGTCATTAACCTCTTCTCAGTGCTTAGTCCGGGGTGAGTGATGAGTGTCGGTTCCAGCCGGCTGCATGCCAACGCGGTGCGGCGGTAACCGCTCAGAAAGTCCCAGGGTCAAACTCCTGCAGATGATCGGTGGTCGGAGGGCAGGCGGAGGGTTAGAACCATGAGGACGATCGTGGTCAGGAAGACCAGAAGGACGAACCAGAAGCCGATGTCGGGGACGAGATCCAAAGTCAGAGCCAGGTGGTCAGATGAGGTGCCAGAGGGACATCCAGGACGAGGTTGGTGCACAGTTCCAGGTTCAGTACACGGCCAGGCTTATGGGCTAGACGAGGTCAGGCAGGCTCGGTGGTCAGGTAGCAGGTCCGGTTCAGGACACGAGCAGGCAGGATCAGACAGGTGGTCAGCTTAGGCGGAGGTCAGGAAGACGGAACAGGCAATCGGGTCAGACGGGTGTCAGGCAGGCTCAGAAGACAAGAGGAGATTGATTTCTGGTCTGAAGGCTCGTTATATACTGGTTAAATATATTGATGCTAACCATGTTCATGTCTTTAAGACAATAGTTTGTCCATCTTCTAATGGTTGGCACCTCAAACTGGTTTAGTTACAAATGACAATTAGTTCCTGTGGGGTCCAGAGGCCTCCAAAGTCACCAGATGTTTGTCACATACAACACCTGGGAGGTGGTGGTTGTAGGGGAGTGATGTAATGGTAGATTTGCAGCAACTGTGTGATGTTAAAAAATATCAGAATATTTTCAACAGTTCAGGAATCAAGGTTGTTTTGAAGGTGTAGGGGGTCCAACCTGGTAAAATCAAGATGTACCAAATAAAAGTGCTAATGGGAGTGTATCAAAATATGTCTAAATGATTGATTTACTAGATCAAGTGAAAACTTATTTGGATATATTTGGGACCGATTGTAAAATGTTGACATTGATTTTAGAGTTTTAAACATACGGTGGATGTAAATTTGCAGGGGCTGGCAAGAATAAAATATAGAATTATGTTAATGCATGGTTGTCTACCCTGTGTGTCTCTGTGTGCTATCCTGTCAACCTGTCCAGGGTGTGCCTCACCTCTCACCCAATGGGATAGGCGCCAGCAGCCCCCAATTTCCTGCAAGGAAAACCAGGAATATACAATAGATGGGTGGATGAAAGACAACCACAATTAGGAAACTTTAATATAAGAAAACATCCACAGGGTGTAAGACCCCCATCAGGATTCAGGAAAATGAAAGGGCTACAGTGACACAGATTATGATTATGGGTTGCTATTATTTCTGTTTCGTGAGGAAAATGTTTGTTAATGTAGTGGTCTTTGAAGAGGGTTTGATTTGACTTGAATATGCTGAGGTCCCTCCTGATTGCTAAGATCAAACCTTATCTTCCTCAAAGTGCCCTTGAAAGGGTGATTCACTCTTTTGTTACATCTAGACTGGACTACTGCAGCTCTCTCCATATTAGGATAGACAACTGTCTGCTGTGTCGATGGGTAATAGGCGAAGTGAGCATGTTACCCCTGTATTGTCCTCCCTCCATTGGCTGCCTGTGTGTTTTAGGAATATTTTTAAGATTTTTCTCTTGGTTTTTAAATGTGTAAACACTCAAGCACCTCCTTACTTATTGGAGATTTTACACAAGCATGCTTCCAACAGAAGTCTGAGGTCATGTAACCTGTTGCTTTTGGATGTTCCTCAGCTGCGTCTTGTGGGCCAAGGAGACAGAGACTTCTATGTTGAAGCCCCCAAACTGTGGAATGATCATCTGCTCACTGTAAGGATGGCCAATTACGTGAATGAGTATAAATCTATCTATATATATATCTATATCTATATATATATATATATATATATATATATATATATATATATATATATATATCTATCTATCTATCTATATATATATATATATATATATATATATATATCTATCTATATATATATATATATATATATATATATATCTATATCTATCTATATCTATATATCTATCTATATCTATATATCTATATATATATCTATATATATCTATATATATATCGATATCTATATCTATATATCTATATCTATATCTATATATATCTATATATATATCTATATCTATATCTATCTATCTATCTATCTATCTATCTATCTATCTATATATATATATATATATATATATATATATATATATATATATATATATATATATATATATATATATATATATATATATATATATATATATATATATATCAGATATCTCAGCCCAGAAGAGTGCAATATTAGGAACAGCTAAGACTCTAAGAAGAACCCTCAAGCTCCCAGGACCTGAGCTGGAGAAATGGAAAGCCTCCCACCCTGCTCAGGAGTATATATTTATATAAACTTTAAATGACACATGTCAAAACTGTTTTAAAGGCTTTTATCTTCTCCACGTTAGTTTCCCAGACATATATGGAAATATGCTTGGATCAGTATTCCTCCTTTTGGTCTTATATGTGTTCTGCTGACACCAGGAAATGAGTCCTGCCAAAGTTGTCCTGCAGTTCTTCCCCACTTCTCCCACTCATGATCAGCTCAAGGAGTATTATGTGGTCAGCTAATATATTGATTTTGTTGTTGTTCTGAGACAGCAAAAAAATTCATAAAAAATGGGTGAAGAGCTGTGTATAAAAACATTCATGGAAGATAATCACAATGGTATCTAGATGTGATGAGAAAGATGGAAACATCTATACACAACATAAAACCTATCAAAGAATCCATTTTAAGTTTGGACTTCATCCACTTTTTTAAGTTAACGACTTCTTTAGTTACATTTATAAAAAATAGCAGAGATAACATGGTTTTGACTCACAATAAATAATATTTAACTACCAACACAGTGACTTCTTAATAGCTAATACTGAAAGCTTACCATACAGTTCAGTACCTTTAGACACTATTTATCTCTTGTTCATACAGTGGATTAAAACCTCAACGTTTTTTTTTTTTGTGAGTTTAAATACTTTGGGGCCATTAACATAAAATACTGTAAACAACAGATCGCTGGTTGCTTTTTTTTGTCTCCTGCTTGTAATTGGCGGATGTTTGCTCCTGGGGTTTTCTGTCATAAACCTACATGCTGTGTTTACACTGCAGGCTGAAAAAAGAAATAAACACGCTACTCATACAGCAGTGCCTAGCCTTGGCGCAACGTCAAGGTATGCAGCGTTTTTCACTGGCTCTGAGCAAGAATTCAGCATCTTCTCTGAAAGCAACCTGAGGCGTAAAATTTTTCATCTTTGGCTATTAACACGTATTAGGAGTCTGAAACCTGTTTAACATGAATAAACCCTGAAAATGACTTGTTTCTTTTTTCAGTAATCATGATTTGCCGTCGACAACAAACGTTAAGCTAAACTAAAATTAGGTATTATGCTAAAATGCAATGCACTCCCAGGCACTGCTGTGGCTGCACCGAATTATAAGCACTGTAGTTATATGTGAGCTAGAAATCTTTGACAAAGTCTGTGCATAAAGTTCAGTTTAACTGCATCAATATAAAAACAACTTTATTATCAGGAAATTGGATAATTTCAGCCAGGGGAATACTAATCTAAAGTTTTTTGTTTTAAATAAAAGCATTAGGATCAACATTTTTTTTTTAAGTTTTTGTCTAAGTACTGTGATTCTGTGGTTGCCGTACTGGGAGGAAATTATCTACAACTCCATGCTATTTGGGGAACTTTTTAAAACTTTTGCCCTGCTCTGAATGTCTTCATCAGTTTCATCTTGTCATATATTTTCTAGTTATATGTGAATGCATTTGCAGCTCAGGGGGTCCGTCTGCCTTTATGCCGGCATTTTATGAATGACAGTTATCATTCTTTATTTTTCTTAACTGAAAACACCTTTTTTTCTCTCCAAAGGTTTAGCTCAGGGTGATTAATATCATACTCTGACTTGCAGGCTCTAGTGTGTCGTATCAGCCCACAGCGCTTAAACCAAACTTCTCTGCAATTCCTTTCCTTATCACGGGCAGCGTCTTTGGCAATCAGTGTAATTCCGGGTATATACAGAGTTCTCGCAGACGTGATTGTGTTTTTTTTTTTTTGCTGGTGGTTGATAACATTAGACTACGGGGAG
The DNA here is from genome assembly GCF_011125445.2 of Fundulus heteroclitus. NCBI lineage: Eukaryota > Metazoa > Chordata > Actinopteri > Cyprinodontiformes > Fundulidae > Fundulus > Fundulus heteroclitus. Next base: position 239,211 of record NW_023396605.1, read on the forward strand.
TATATCTGTGGTGGTGTGAACGGCTGCACAGCTCAGATTAAACTTGAATTATCTGTATAAGAACTGGCTGCCGTTTCCTTCAGTTCAGCCATGGCAGCTCATCTCCTGGTTGTCAATACTGTTTTATTCTGAAGCAACAGAGCTTCAGCAATCAGTGGAATTTATGTGACTCTGAGAAAACATGTAACTCATTTTTCCAAGCTATAGATGACACCTGTCCCACCTATCAGTGAATTAAATCTATTATAGTTTAACACCTGTTTAACACCTCATTCAAAGTGAGCTAAGCTATCCGGAACAGACTGGGGATTTTTTTATATTTGAAATAGCAAGGGACAAATAAATGAGGCCACAGAATATCCCCAAAGTTTCTTTCTAGACTTCTGAAATAGAAGTTTTTTTTCTGGTGTTAATTATGAAACATTCTTTAATATAGGATGTGGCCTTTTTGTAAGTATGCATTTTTATACCATCCAGGCGCATTCATAAGTGCTTTTAGTGAACTACCTAATTAGAAAATGATTATCCCTTTTAAGGCCATGACAAAAGTGCCATTCAGTTGTATAATTATACTGGCATGGTCCTCAGATTGAATGATATACTTTCACATCTTGCTTTTGTTCTTGGCTTAAAAGGATTGTCACATATATGGAATAATTTGAAAGCAAGTAGCTGTTATGAAGCTTTATATAATTTAAGAACATTTAGACCTGCATTATGACAGCTATTTTTCACACCTTTCATTCTTAGGGATGCTGTTGTTAGTGTAGGTATATCAAATGATGACCTTTAGATTTAGCTGCTGGTATAATATCAAAACAACTAAGATAGTGTTGCAGTCCCATGTGCAATTAAATGCACATCTACAAATGTAATTTCTCCTCTATTAAGGGGTGTTTTTTCTAGTCACATAATTAGCAAGTACTGAGGGACAATCCTGTGCAAAAAAAAATGTTTAGCAGATATTGCTATCCAAAGTAATTTCAACAAAACATTTGTTGGTTACTAAAAATGTTTAAATATTGGTGTGTTCCACATTCAAGGTATGGTACGTAACAAAAGTTTTAAAGGTACACTTTGTAAATAAATAACAGTAAAGGTACAATGTTAAAATAAATTAAGAGTTAAAGAAAAGTGTGTAAATAAATATTATTAAAATTACAGTAGTTAAAACATAACAAAATATTACAAATTTGTATTAAAATACCAGCGTGCCTATGAATAATATTAAGAATACTGTGTGCAAATGGATGCAATTCAGCATATGATGTGCACGTTTATATTATTGAAGGTGCACTGCATACATAAATAATATTGTAGATACAATGTATAAACAGATAAAGCTGTCAATGTTGTTCTGCAAATACAAACGATCAATGTTTGGTGTCTTGATAATTATGGTTTAAAGGAGCATTAAGCAAAGTTTCACCATTCGTTGACTGTTGAGCACTGTTTGTAGACCAAAACAAGATGTGTGGCAAGATGTGTCTCTCTACCTCCAAAATCTAAGCAACAGACCAGTAATCTGCTTAAAATTTACATTTTTTGTCAAAAGAAGAATGCCCTGAATGTACGTGAGGATCACAGTGGGCAGCTCACAAGCTCGCCAGGCTCCATTAAACAATGCTGTGTTAGCTGGGCTACTCGCCCCACAGAACAGTAACGCCTGGCCCATTGCTGGTCAAATCCCAACAATTAACCCACATGCCACAATTTTAGCATTCCATTGAATCAGCATAGCAACACATGTCTAACAAGACCTTAACACCAACAAAAACAAACATTTGACTTCATGCTGTCTGGAGGAAAAAAGCTAGTTCTGAGTGACACTGGAGCTTTTTCTGCTCTCAAAATGCTTTCCACCTTGGGAAGGTAAGGCCAAAGTTAATCCTTGTTTTGCCTCTTTTCTTATCTTACAACTTCTTTACCAAAGGCCGTTGTATTTTTGTTGGTAATAATAGGTCCTGAGGTAATTACGTATATGTGCCAGCTGCCTTAACTTTAAAGATACTCAAACCATGCTTTTCATCAGGTACAAAGCATGTAAGCATGGACTCAAAAACCAAAGTTGCAAATGGCTTATATATGACATAGGTTTACCCAACAACAATATACTGAATTTAGGTTTCCTAAATCATTTACTCTTGCTAATCTTTCTTACATATAAGTTGTGCAAAATGGCTAAGTCAAATAAAATAATAAAACATTTGGACAAGTTTATATACTGTTGCAAGTATTTGCTTTAATTTGCACCCCTTCCAAACAAACAAACACTTTAATGTAAAATATATTTAAAGAAATATTTTATGCCCATTTATGATACAGTGTTTTTTTTTTTTTTTAGTATGGATGTTTGTTTTTGATATGAGACAAAAATCAACAAATCAAAGAGAGTGAGGCAAGTAGCTGTGATAAGGTAATCAGTCAAGCGTTGAGTGATATAGTACCTGACTTACATGCTTATGGTAACCAAACATCTTTTTTTCCAAGCTAAACAAGGTTTACTCCATCATTATTAGAGATCTGTGTGTTTACTGTGCAGTGAGTGGTGGACAATCTTATTTATCAATAGGAACACTATATAACAAACATCTGAACAGCAAAAAAGACTTTGATTGAAATTATTTATTATGTCTCAGAAAACTAGGATTTTAACAGAGGTGAGTAGCCTTTGAAGGACTCTTTAGGTGATGTCATTTTAGCCACAATGGCTCGTGAAGGTATTTACACATATTCAGCCTTTCGTCATCTTACAACCACAACTTTCCATGTATTACATCAAGATTTAATGTGATAAAACCATCCCTGCATAATACTGAGTATCAAATGGTCTTGTTTAACTCACAGATACAACTGTGTAATATAAGAAAATAGAAAGATGGAAATTTATTTGACTTTATTATGAGTTATGTATAAATAATAAGATTGTGCGGCCCTGACATTTGTGTAAGAGAACTTATTAAAGTGAAATGGGTTTATTTACTAAATTTAACAGTTATATTTCAATTTTTTTCCCCTTGCCTTCCAAAAAGCCCAGTGAGATAATAACTGCTGCGGAAAATAACAATTCTCACACGGGACAGCGTTTTATTGTTGAAATCATGAATTATTCATGTTCATTCAGCGAGTTCGAAATACAGACGTGGATTTTTCTCTTTCCGTGATAGACAAACACGGACGGTGTCATCTCTCAAAGCACACAAACACAGTGTAACACATCTCACTCATCCACTAATCTGTGAGCAAGTTTTGTCCAAATTAAACATTCATACATTCACAGGGCAGAGTTGGCACCTTTGAGAGAGATTTGCACTTTATTGATTTTTAAACACATTAATTTTTATTCAGATGAGTAGAACAGCGTCTCTGAGTGATGGGTAGTTATGAATTTCAATTTAATCAGTTTTGCATGACGCTGCCCAGAGTCTGGAGGCACTTTTGTCTTCCAACAACCATCCAGAGCGATGTCCACTGACAGGAGCAGCGTGACTGAAGCTGCATGTTTAACTTCTGAGATGAAGGATTTCACATTGACTTTTGATATAGCAGGTAATCATGTATGACATTTAGCTTCCTAAATCTACTGCTCACTGATAAAAGATGGATTTAGCCAATCTTTAACACTAAAAAATTTGTTTGTGTGAACATTTTTCAAGGGCTAAGGTTTTCATAATAAATTGCTCTGGCCTGGTTACGAGTGATTACTGTCAGCTTTTCAAAATCTGAGGCCAGGGTTCAGGTTGTTTCTGAAGAAGAGGAGTTCAAATCCTTTGATGTCTTGTTTACAAGTGATGGTAGGATGGTGCTGGAGATGAACACATGGATTGGGGCCCTATCTGCAGTAATATGGGTGCTGCTCCGGTTTCTCTTTCTGTCTGTGTTCCAGTGATGAGATACAAATTATGACTGAAATATTACAAACATACAATGACTGATTGGAATCTGGAGACCCGATAATTCGACAGACACAAGAAGGGAACGTTTAACATTGCTTATTATGGATAGACTGGTGTTGCTAGAACTGGAACTGGCCGGAACACGTACAAGGATCACTCCAGGGAGAAGAGCAAAGTTAGTGGCCAAGAACAACTCAGTGGTGGTGATAGTGCACTGAATGAAAGCCACTAACCTTCTCATACTGATACCGGGAGGTTAAACTGGCTCTTGGGACTGATCCCAATGGCTCTGTCTGGATGATTTGGATATCTAGGTTACTGATCCGAATCTTGTTGATGCTAGGCTAGTTAAAAGCTAGCCAGGGAGTCACTGCCATGCACAGGGAGACAATCCACAGGGCAGATGTTTCCAGAAGGGCTAGACAAGACAGGAATCCAGGATCCAGGTGAGAGAATCAGAGAGAATCAGAAATCACTCCCTGCTCAGGGAGCAGGGAGTGATTTCTGATTCTGTGACTGCACACAGCAGCTTCTCAGGCAAGAACAGGCAGGAATCATTACAAAGCAGGTGAACTGAGCTTCCTCCTTAGGGTCTATGGCTCAGTCGAAAAAGTCATTTTGTAATTCAATTCAGTTCAATTAAATTTTATTTATATAGCACCAATACACAACACATGTGCTCTTAAGGTACATACAAATAGATATTGATGACTTCCAGCATCAAAAGCAACAGGAGTTCCACAGGAAAGGAGCCTGATAGCTAAAGGATCTGCCTCCCATTCTACTTTTAGATACTCTAGGAACCACCAGCAGACCTGCAGTCTGAGAGCGAAGTGCTCTGTTAGGAACATACAGGGTAATCAGAGCTCTGATATATGATGGAATTTGATTATTAAGGGTTCTAAATGTGAGAAGGAGAATTTTAAATTCTATTCTTGACATGTCCTGTTCAAAAATTACACCAAGGTTTTTTACTTTATTACCAGAGGCCAATTTAATGCCATCCAGATTAAGTGACTGATTATGAAGTTTATTTTTTGAGGACTCTGGTCCACAGATTACAACTTCTGTCTTGTCAGAATTTAAAAGCAGGAAATTTAAAGTCATCAAGGTTTTGATGTCATCAAGACATGTCTGTAGTTGAAGTAGTTGATTGAATTCATCAGGATTTTTGGATAAATATAGCTGAGTGTCATCAGCATAACAGTGAAAACTAATCACGTGAACCCTGTGGTACTCCACATAAACAAATTTATTAACAAACAAACTGGAATCTGTCCGATAGATAAGATTTAAACCAGCCTAATGTGTTCCCCTTAATCCATACAGTAAGTTCAAGTTTTTGTAGGAAAATATTGTGATCAACTGTATCAGATGCAGCAGTGAAATCTAACAGGACAAGTATAGAACGCAATGACTTCCTCATTGCGTTCTGCATTAGACAATGTAGCTCCCTTGAAAAAGAAGGTGATTATTCACAGGAAGCTGGCTCCTTGGTTTAATTCAGAGCTGCGTTCCTTGAAGCACAATGTTAGGAAATTGGAGAGAAAATGGCGCTCTACACACCAAGAGGAATCCTACTTAATCTGGAGGGACAGACTATTGTTGTATAACAAGACCCTCCACAGAGTTAGAGTACCATATTTTTCATCATTAATTGAAGAGAATAAAAATAATCCTAGATTTCTCTTTAGTACAGTTGCCAAACTTACCCAGAGCCACAGCTCTGTTGATCCATCCATTCCCTTAGCTCTTAGTAGTAATGATTTTATGGGATTCTTCATAAATAAAATTGATGCCATTAAAAATAAAATAATTGGCATCCTCCCAAACATGATTACCTCGTCCTCAGTAAGTGAGGCAGCATTGGAGGAATCTTTAGAATCTGCGCAGTGTTTGAACTGTTTAGAAGCAGTAGAGCTTTCTGAGCTATCTAAAATTTTAGCTTCATCTAAACCTTCTACCTGTATGTTAGACCCAATCCCAACCAAGTTGTTTAAGGACATATTCCCTTTGATCAGTGGCACTATTTTAGACATGATTAATCTATCCTTAGTAAATGGATATGTACCACAGGTTTTGAAAGTAGCTGTTATTAAACCTTTACTTAAGAAACCTTCTCTTGATCAAGATGAGTTAGTAAATTACAGACCTATATCTAATCTTCTTTTCTTATCTAAAATTCTTGAGAAAGTAGTTGCTAATCAACTTTGTGAACATTTACAAAGTAATGACCTACTTGAGGAGTTTCAGTCAGGCTTCAGAGCTCATCATAGCACTGAAACAGCTCTGGTGAAGGTCACTAATGATATTCTCATGGCCTCAGATAATGGATTGGTGTCTATACTTGTCCTGTTAGATCTCAGTGCTGCGTTTGATACAGTTGATCACAATATTCTCCTACAAAGACTTGAACATACTGTAGGGATTAAGGGGAAAGCATTAGGCTGGTTTAAATCTTATCTGTCAGACAGATTCCAATTTGTTCATGTTAATAATAAATCTTCCTCAAACTCTAGGGTCACCTGTGGAGTACCACAGGGTTCAGTCCTTGGACCAATTCTCTTTACTATATATATGCTTCCGATAGGCAAAATTATCAGACAGCATGGGATTAATTTCCACTGTTATGCTGATGATACTCAGCTATATTTATCCATAAATCCTGATGAATCCAATCAATTACTTCGACTGCAGTCATGTCTTGATGACATCAAAAGCTGGATGACTTTAAATTTCCTGCATCTAAATTCTGACAAGACCGAAGTTTTAATCTTTGGGCCAGAGTCCTCAAAAAATAAACTTCTTAACCAATCACTTAATCTGGGTGGCATTAACCTGGCCTCTGGTAATAAAGTAAAAAATCTTGGTGTTATTTTTGACCAAGACATGTCATTTAAATCCCATATTAAACAGGTTTCCAGAGTTTCCTTTTTTCACCTCCGGAATATCGCCAAAATTAGAAACATTCTGTCCAGGAGTGATGCTGAAAAACTGGTCCATGCATTTGTTACTTCAAGGCTGGACTATTGTAATTCTTTACTATCAGGAAGTCCACAAAATGCAGTTCAAAGCCTTCAGCTGATCCAAAATGCTGCAGCAAGAGTTCTGATGAAAATCAACAAGAGGGATCATATTTCTCCAATTTTAGCTTCCCTTCATTGGCTTCCTGTTAAATCAAGAATAGAATTTAAAATTCTTCTTCTAACGTATAAAGCCCTTAATAATCAAGCTCCATCATATATCAGAGCTCTGATTACCCCGTATGTTCCTAACAGAGCACTTCGCTCTCAGACTGCAGGTCTGCTGGTGGTTCCTAGAGTCTCTAAAAGTAGAATGGGAGGCAGATCCTTTAGCTATCAGGCTCCTCTCCTGTGGAACCAACTCCCAGTTTTGGTCCGTGGGGCAGACACCCTGTCTACTTTTAAGACTAGGCTTAAAACTTTTCTTTTTGACAAAAATTATAACTAGTGACTCATGTTACTCTCAGCTACCTTTATAGTTTTACTGCTATAGGCTTAGGTTACTGGAGTATATCAGGATCTAATTTTCTCACTATATTGAGTTCTACTGTTCTTCAATTATGCATTATGTGTTGTCATTTCTGCTTTAACTTTCTGTTCTCTCTCTTTTCTCTTCATAGTAGGTACACCTGGTCTGGCGTTCTGTTAACTGTGACATCATCCAGAGAAGACGGCTCACCTGCTACTACCATCTAATGTAGAACAGATTACTAGATCAATGTGTGCTTCTGTGCTTTTTTGTTTCTCTTGTTGTGTCTCTGTTCTGTCTTCTGTAACCCCAGTCGGTCGAGGCAGATGACCGTTCATACTGAGCCCGGTTCTGCCGGAGGTTTTTTTTTCCCGTTAATGGGTGGTTTTTCTTCCCACTGTCGCTTCATGCTTGCTCAGTATGAGGGATTGCAGCAAAGCCATGTACAATGCAGATGACTCTTCCTGTGGCTCTACGGTTCCCCAGGAGTGAATGCTGCTTGTCGGGACTTTGATGCAATCAACTGGTTTCCTTATATAGGAAATTTTTGACCAATCTGTATAATCTGACCCAATCTGTATAATATGATTGAACTTGACTTTGTAAAGTGCCTTGAGATGACATGTTTCATGATTTGGCGCTATATAAATAAAATTGAATTGAATTGAATTGAATATAGACACAAGTCCATTATCTGAGGCCATGAGAATATCATTAGTGACCTTCACCAGAGCTGTTTCAGTGCTATGATGAGCTCTGAAGCCTGACTGAAACTCTTCTAATAGGTCATTACTTTGTAAATATTCACATACTTGATTAGCAATTAGTAGACCGTTGTATAAAAACAAAATGTATCAGAGTTAGAGCATATTTTTCATCATTAATTGAGAAGAATAAAAATAATCCTAGATTTCTCTTCAGTACAGTTGCCAAACTTACACAGAGTCACAGCTCCGTTGATCCATCCATTCCCTTAGCTCTTAGCAGTAATGAGTTTATTGGATTCTTCATAAATAAAATTGATTCCATTAAAAATAAAATAATTGGCATCTTCCCAAACATGATTACCTCGTCCTCAGTAAGACTGGCAGCGTTGGAGGAATCTTTAACAACAGTAGACTGTTTTTCCAGATTAGGTCGGAAGGGTGTAGCGAGCAGGGCAGAGAGGAACAGGTGTGCAGAGTTTAGAAAAATCAGCGCCAGTGCCAAGAACATCACAGAGCCCCCCCCCCTTAAGGGCGGATTGCAGACGGCCTAGGCTGGTCAGGATGGGCTCTGTGAAAATCCCTGATTAGAGATTTGTCCAGGACGGACCGAGAGAGGACCCACTGGCGCTCCTCAGGTCCGTAGCCCTCCCAGTCAATCAAGTACTGAGTTCCCCTTCCCCATCTCCTGGACTTGAGGATACGTCTAACAGTGTAGGCCGGGGAACCATCAATGAGCCGGGAGGGTGGTGGGGATGTGGCCAAGAACATCACAGGAATCCTCTAGATGTGTAAAGCAACATTTTCTCTCCAATTTCCTAACATTGTGCTTCAAAGATCGCAGCTCTAAATTAGACCAGGGAGCCAGCTTCCTGTGAATAATTACAGTCTTTTTCAAGGGGGCTACATTGTCTAATGCAAAACATAACTAGGAAGTAACACTGTCAACAAAAGTGTCAATTTGAGAATGGGAAGAGACAACATTATTGCCATCTGCTGGGTATTTTTGTGATACCGAGGCGATTAAAAGGGAGACAAACTGTTTAAAGTTTGAAACAGCCCTAATTGATAAAGATGTATTATAACAAAACCTTCTTTTGGGGCTTGAGAACTCAGTTAAATAGAACTCAAAGGTTATTAAATATTTCAGCACAAGGTCAAAAGTTTGAAGGCAAGAATGCGTTGGTTTATGTGACCTCTGGTCATTCTCGTTGACCCCTTTGCTGTTTAAAGAACAAGTTGTTGTCAGTGGATCAGTAACCTTCAGTACTTTGAAAATGTCAACAGATGTATAATGTGGTGGAACTGCTCTTGCTGCCCTTTTCAAGACAGCTGTTTAAGAGATAAAAAAGTATGTTTGGTTTAAGAGGTTCTACTGCAAAGCTGCTGTTTGGGAAAGAGAAAGTTGAGTGGAACTGGACAGACAACACAACTCTTGGCTGATTATAAAAAAAAAAAAAGTAACACAGAGAGTCAATTCAAGTCATCACTTTTGGCTTTCAAAAGTATTCACACCCCTTGAACATTTTCACATTTTGTCCCATTACAACCTATAAATATATTTCCAACACAAAGCGGTATACAATTGTGAAGTGGAGAGAAAATTATACATGTTTTAGAAAAAACAAGTAAAAAAAGGTGCAGTGTGCAATGGTATTCAGCACCCTTTTCTTTGAGTGCCATCAATTGCCTTGAGAAGTTGCCTGATGATTGCTAATGACTGAATAGTCTACCTGTGTGTAATCTGATCTCAGAACAAATACAGCTGTTCTGTGACAGCCTCAGAGGTTGATTGAGAGAATATTGGGTAGCAAACAGCATCACAAAGTCCAAGGAACACACCAGACAGGTCAAGGTTAAAGTTGTGAAGTTTAAAGTAGGCTTACACTGAAAAAAATGCTTTGGATTTACTTAATTCAATAGTGGACATTGGTTGCACTCAAACGGTTTGTTTTTGCAGCAGACTATAATGTTGTGTTAAGTGAAGATGATTTGGTCTCTTCACTTAACCACAACTCAATCACTTCTCAGAATTTTTTTTGATCAATTAAAACTGAGGGGTAAGGTTTTAAGCAATATGAACCCACACTGGCTTCAATCCTGCAACCTGTAGATTACTATTTGCTCTGTGAGCTATCTGATCAGTGTATCAGAAAATCTAGGATGCTGTGTTGTGTGAAATTAATGCCTCCTGAAATATTCTATTCCCCTGACTTTACAGATTATTTCAGGAAAATGAATTTCTCTCATCGCATGAGTTCTTAAACATTTTCTTTAACATTGAGTCACATCTCTCTTTATGTACTCAAGATAACATAATGATGGCGATTTTCAATCTTAGGATAGCTGCTGTCAAGAGTAAACTTAAATTGATTCATCCAGTTTCAATCAAGTTAAATTGGACATGCTAATGTGCATTTTTTTCATATTATGTAGTGTCTACACAATATTATTATGTTCTCAAAGTACATGAAACAATAATGTTGAATCAATGCACTGATAAGAGATGCAGCTAACAGGCCCATGGACTCTGGAAAAAAACTGCAGAGATCCACAGCTCAGGTGGGGGGATCTGCTCACAGGACAACTACTAGATATGCAAAATGGAAGAGTGGCAAGAAGAAAGTAATTGTTAAAAGAAAACGATAAGAAGTCCTGCATTTTGCCAGAGGCCATGTTGGGGACACAGCAAACATGTGGAAGAAGGTGCTTTGGTCAGATGAGACCAAACTTTAACTTTTAGGTCAAAATGCAAAACCCTTATGTGTAACAGAGAACTAATGCTGCACATCACTCTAAATACACCATCCCCACCATCAGATATGGTGGTGGCAGCATCATGCTCTGGGGGTGCTTCTCTTCAGCAGAGACAGGGAAGATGGTCAGAGTTGATGGGAAGGTGGATGGAGCCATATGCAGGGCAATCTCGGAAGAAAACCTGTTGAAGTCTGCAAAAGACTTGAGACTGGGGCAGAGGTTCACCAACCAGTAGAAAAATTAACCTAAACATAAAACCAGGGCTACAATTGGATGGTTTAAATGAAAAACATATTCATGTGTTAGAATGGCCCAGTCAAAGTTCATACCTACACCCAATCAAAAATCTGTGGCAAGATCTGAAAACTGCTGTTCACAAATGCTCTCCATCTAATCTGGCTGAACTTGAGCTGTTTTGCAAAGAAGAATGGGCAAAACCTTCAGTCACTAGATGTGCAAAGGTATTAGAGACATACCCTAAAAGACTTGCAGCTGGAATTGACGCAAAAGGTGGTTACACAAAGTATTGACTCAGGGGGGCTGAATAACCAACTTTTGCACAATGCCCTTTTCATTTTTTTTGTAAAAAAAATAAAATAAATCATGTATAATTTTCTTTCTACTTCACAATTGTACACCACTTTGTGTTGGTTTTTCACGTACTATTTCAATAAAATATTCTGTGGTTGTAATGTGACAATATGTGGAAAGGCTCAAGAGGTATGAATACTTTTGCAAGACACTATAAAGTGGACAAATAGCAAACAATTTTTTTAAAATTCACCTAACATGACAGAAAGAGGACTGTGAGAGAAGCTATTTTTTTCTGGTTGGTTGTGTTGCAGTTGTTTTATAGTGTTGCAGTCAATCTCATTCAAGCTTTCTTGTTCCCACATTATTTGCATTTTCTACGAGTTTTATCTTTACACCGATGGCAATTTAAATGTGTAAGATTAGCTTAAATTAGGATTGTTTTTAGATCTTCTTGAATCTTTCTGGTTTAAGTAGAGAAAGCTTCCACATTTAATTTAATCAGAGATTGCCATACTTGCTTCGGTAAGACAATAAAATTGAGCATCAGTAACATCATGCAGCCAGACACAAATGGTTCTTCCAAATCAACAATGCCCATAAACACATATCTAGATTAGTCAGAAAGGAGCTTAAGGACACCAAAGTCATCGTTTTGCATTGAATATCACAAAACCCTGACTCTAGTCCCATAAATATTATGTAGGGAGAGCTGAGAAAGTGTGTGAGTAAGGAGGCATACAACCTGACGCAGCTTTTCTTTTCCTTTCAGGAAGAACGGGCCAAAATTGCAGCAAGCTACTATGAGAAAATTGTGAAAGGATACCCAAGTTGATCCAAGTCATACTGTTTAACAGCCATTCTATCATATACTAAGTATATTCTGTCATATACTAAGGGAATGTATGGGAAATTACATTCTCAAAAAGAAAATCTCTCTCCCTAATCTGGCATTTAGCAAAGAGAAATAAATCATGTAATCCCTATTAATATTGGAAAAGCTTAGTGTGATTAATGTCAGACAGTGACAAAAAATGGATATGTGCCTTTTTATTCAGCGTATATAAACTTCCGGTTTCAGCTGTATATGTTTACTGCTTTTTGAAACTGTATGCAGGGTCTTTATATGTTATATGAGAATGGCAGAGAAAATTTCTGGTCAACTTATTGCCTACTTCACATATTCCCATGGTGAAAAGCTTAATTTATCCAAATATCTCTTAAATCTGACTCATCCTATGGAGAGTTGGAAGGTATCCCAGAAATGCCAGGGGAAGCTTGCGGATAACAGCCTTAGTAGAACTTATGGTAAAATGAAGTGCCAGATTTAGACAGTTTAGACAAAATTTAGGCTCGGGGAAAAGGATGTGCTCATGTAGTACAAAGAAATGTATTTTTTTTTTTTTTTGCTACACGAGTAATCGTGTGAAATATCAAATTCGGTTAAGTGGGAACTAAGCAGGTAATGTTGAATTTGTTACATTCTGACTAGATAATTTACCATTTGTATGCAGGTTTATTGAGCATTAAACCGAGCCAGTTACATCATTCCCAAACATACTGGAGCTTCAGTAAATTATATATACCTATTTACATTTAGATGAAACACAATTTGAACACAATGCTGCAGTTAAAGTAAGTAGTTCTTCTGGAAACCAGAGGAGATTGAAGCAGAGATTTAAAGCGGTAAGACTTAAATTGCGAAGTGTAGCCTCACTTGTGGGGGTTCAGTGTTTCCCCATCTGCGGTGTGTGCTGCAGCAGAAGCACCGAGCTACCTCACTGCACACTCACAGATGATTTAACAGCCAGCTCTTAAGCATTGCCATGGATTAATAGCGCTTGACATAAAGCCTTTTTTGCTGGCTTTAGTTGTTCCTGGTGAGCTTTAGGGGAATTGAGCAGCAGTTCTTTTCCCAGCATGACACCAGTATTATTTGCACCGTTCATAATACTTTTTTTTGGGTTTGGGGTTTATGCTTCGCTGTCAAGTGTCTCCAGCGACTGTTGGCAATCTCTTGCTTTGTAAACTCAGATCAAAGACGCATTGGCTCGTCTGCTTAAATATAGGCCTAATTCAAGACCCATTCCTTTGAAAAGTCTCTGTGGGTTTTCTCAATTTGAAGATGATGCTAATGTTAGTGGTGCTGCTGCATTGGCTTATGGGTTTTCATGATCCACTTATGTATTGAACAGACTCCATGTTAGCCTTGTAATTGTCTCTTTTTTTTGTGGTACATCATTGTTGAAAAGTAACAAACTAAACCAGGGGCCCTTAACAACCCAGGATGAGAATCTCGAGTTCCCTTTGTTTTCTCTCAGGCATTTAATCACCCCAAATTAATCCCATTGAAAATGCACTTACATCTCAGTTCACTAAAATTATAAAAGAGAGCTGAGAGACCATGAAGCTGAGGTGCAAACATCTAAATGGACCACGTAATAAAAGGGGCTCTTGTTAAATCTCCCGCAGGGATTTCCCGCGGAAGCAAAGCAGAGTGATAATGGTTGTAAGCTAAATATGGGTTTCCTCTTAAAACGCTCTTTGTCTCAACCTGCAGGTGACCTTCCAGAGTACAAAGTCAGTCGGAAAAACCCGGAGATCCATATTGGAGATTTCACAAGAAAGACAGACAGCGATAGGTCTGGAGTGCTTAGAATGTGAATTAAGTCAGAGTGCAGGAAGGCGCTGAAAGAGCTGAGATTAAGTGGAGATTCTTCTGAGATAAAACAGAGGATTGTGCTTCCGTTAATTGTCTCCCTCTGGGAAAGAGGGAGAGATTTTCCCGTTTTAAATCGAGCAATTTTTCTGTCTGATTTTTCATTTTACTGTTACTCAGTGACTGTAGTTGTGTTGTCCTCCTGAAGTCAGTTCAGTCTAATCATTTTTTACAGGAATCTCTCCCAAACAGTGTCTAACACATATTTCCAATTACTGTACAGCGGATCTAAAAATACTGCACACCAGTGCTGAAATGACAGGTTACTTGTGTCATTAAACATTGAGACCATAATAATATAAAGATTTTTTTCCATCCTTGATTCAATGTATATTCTGCACATTTTATCCTTTTGGTCTTCTTTGGTGAGAGTCCTAGCATCTCTGCTTGGCAATATTTTCCTCCTCTACCTTGAAATAGGTCTTCACATGTCATATTGTGAGAATATCTCCGTAGATTTTTGTTGTCAGATTTAGTTTTGGGCTCGGGCTATTGTAAAAGTTTCAGTTTTCATCTGCTAAACCCATTGTTTTTGCTGCCAAAACAAACATTTTGAAATTATGGTGGAGAAGATCAAGTTTGGTCCTATCAGACCATAACACACTCTTCCACAAGACTTTGGTAGATGTTTGCCAGGTCCGGATGTTTTTTCCTACTCCATACAAATATATACTATAAGAGAATATTGTTAAATGCAGAAGTCAGCCTTGTGTTGCTTTCGGTCCGGCGGCAAAATCCCTGACCAGTTACTGTTGTATATTTTTATAAATTTTGGGAAATGCCCAGTTTTTGTAAAACAACAGCAGTGCAGTTTTTGTAAAGCGGTTTACCTGTAGATACAGGTATCAACTGATTACTGTGTTTCTTGAAAATCTGTGAGAAGACATGAAAACAGGGTGAAAATATTAGGTCTGGCTTTCTGATTAGTAACAATGATTGTTATAATATCAGGAGCAGATGTGACATCATGCCCTGTTTATGAAAGAGCAGTCGGTGTAAACCAGGATTTTACTGTAATCAACAAAGACACAATGATCATGAGATTCACACCTTAGATTGCATTTAAGTCTTTTATTAGCAGTTGCCGTTTTGAAAGCTTTGAGTCTGATTTCCAGTTATGCTAAAGCTCAATTTCCCTCTAAGAACAAGAATACAAGAAAATATAAGAACACAGTTAAAGATATTTTTACCAGCCTTCCTGCTGAGAGAGGTAATTAACTATTTTCTTTAGGAATACTTTTTAGATTCAAGTAAGTTTGATCATCCAACTGCAAATATTTGCATTCACCTTAAGGTATCAGATAAAATGTCTTTCAGTCAGTTTTGGACTTATGTGCAGCCCAGGTTGTTTCTCCTGTTTTATGACTACTTGAGAAGTATGAATTCTTCTGACTTTAATTTTGTGTCAGAGTTGTGGGTAAAATTCTCAATGTTTGTTTCCACTGTAGGTGGCTGATTTGGTTTTTAATTTCTTAAACCTTTAACTGGATGGAAGTTCTGATGTGAGGCTCTTAAAGTTGCTGTATTTCTGTTTATTTAATTAATAATGGTTTGTCTTCAATTACACAGAGCTTCTGCTTTACTGCGAGGCATTGCAGAGGGCCAGGCTCGGTCTGGCATTATTTATATCTGATTTATAAATTACGCAAACCGCCATCACGATAGTTCTGCAATACTGCCGTTAGATGTCGCCAAGTCTGTTTATATTTGTTAATCGTGCCCAAGAGTGAATTATCATTCGGCTCAAAAAGGACTATCAAAACACTATCAAGATTGAGGCTTGGTGTATATAACCTTATTTTATCATGATCAAATGTTTTTGGTCTTTTATTACAAGCATATTATGTGACTATATACCTTTAAATTTAAAGAAGCATTTCACCCTCCTCCAGCCCAATGAGTCTTTCACCCATTTGTTTTAGTATTCTGGGGGATGGTGCAGTGAACAGCCGAACATTTTCACTTATCCACTTGTAGCTTCGGCTTCCGTCGGCTTGGACTACAAAATAGTTCCAAGAAATAAAAATGTTGGATTGGTGAAACTGGTAAACTAGAAGTTCATGACCTCATTTAGCAGTTCTGACTGCAGCAAACTGTGGTGTAATTGTTCAAAAACATAATAAAAGAGAGAAAAGTGAACAACTTGAAAAATATGACAAAAAGAAGTCCTTACTAAGACTAAGAAAGTAGAGCGCATCACCCCAGTTCTAAAGTCCATACACTGGCTCCCTGGATCTCAGAGAATATACTTTAAAATACTTCTGTTAGTCTATAAATCACTGAATGGCTTAGCACCTAAATACATCACAGACTTTTTATCAGTGCATCAACCCTTCAGACCACTGAGGTCTTCTGTCTCCAGCCTGCTCTGCAGAACCAGAACCAGAACCAAACATGGAGAAGCAGCATTTAGTTTCTATGCTCCACTGATCTGGAACAAAATTTCAGAAGACTGTAAAAGTGCTGAAAGCCTGAGTTCCTTTAAATCAAGATTAAAAACCTATTTGTTTACGATTGCCTTCAACTATTTTTACTGAAACATAATTAGTTTAAGTTTGTAGTCAAACTCTTTTTAAAATCATTAATATTTGTATTTAGTTTTCATTTTCCTATGTTTTATTTTGTTTAAATTTTCCTAACTGTTTTTTTTTACTTGCTTTTATTCAGTTGTTATTTTCCTATGTTTTAATGATCTAAAGCCCTTTGCATTGTCCTTTTACTTAAATGTACCTTGCTTTGCCTAAAGATATCTATGCAGTTACTGGGCAGACTACATTCAGGGGATAACATGAAACAAATCTCCCAAATCCACTCTGGTCTTATTTCTTTCTACTGAGACCTTCCTCCTCTTCTTTTCATAAACATGAACGAGGTTCGCTTCTTGTGACGCTCAGGCATGTTCAAAGTCTACGGTGAGAGCAGCGGAGCTACAATGAACGGCTAACACTGAAGCTAACTGCTAAGCTAATAAACACTAGAAGTGCGCATGCGCAGCCAGCAAGAGGAAACCAACAAGGAACGAGCACGCACACTGGCGTTACGTGAGCGTGTTGGAATGACTGGAATGCGGGACAACCAATAGATAAGATGATAACCCTAGAACTTGAGGGACAGATGGGGGCGAGAGCAGGAGCCAAACTCTGACATGCTCTTTGGTGTGAAGAGCAGTGAGTTTACAGGTCTGTAGCTCCCACAGAGATCAATTTGTTTGACCTTCTATTTCTGAATACATAATGTATTAATTCGGGATGGAAGGACAATTTTACCCAGTATAACAAAAGGTGTTTCTGAACAGGATTACCAACTATCGCTTTAAACTGTCCTTGGATCCAGCCAGAGATTTAATCCCCCCGCCACATGCTTGTGATGTTGTTTGTGTAAATGTATTCTTCTATGTGCTGCCTGCAATTTGGTTTCATCTCTCCAATTTCCTTCTCCAGCTTCCACCTGGCTGTTTTGTAGGCATCAATGTTTCTGATGCTTCAGTACAGTGAACTCAATTGTGTTCAATAAAACAACTTATTGTAATTTGAGCATTGTAAAAGGATATTTAATTATTAATTAGTCACCAGAAAATGGATGCACTGTAATCATAAATGGATGGACACGGTCAGCAGTAATACTGAGATTGTTTTATTTAAACAACGCCTGAACTAAAGTGTGCCAACAAAATAAACCCCATACCATCAACCTACCACCAGCAAACTGAAGCAATAATACAAAGACTCCTAGTCTATGTTATAAATTGAAAGGATGCATGCTTTAACCTTCAGTCTTCTGCTGCTAAAGCCCATCTGCTTCAAGGTTAAATGTGCTGACCTTTTAGAGATGGACATACCTTGGTCGTAATGAATGGTTATTTGAACAACTCTTGGAATTCCATCATCTTGAACCAATCTGCTAATTATCCTCTGGGCTCTGACACGAACAGGCCTTTTCATCCACACAACCACAGCTGACTGGATATTTTCTGCTATGAAAAACATTTTCTGTGAACCCGAGAGTTGGCTGTGTTTGAAAATCCTTGTAGATCAGCAGTTTCTCGTGCACTCATATTAACCTGTCTGGCATCAACAACCATGTCACATTCAAAGTCACTTAAATCAATTTCCTCCACCTTCTGGTGCTTAGTCTGAAAATCCGTGAGACACCCTTTAATTCAATTCAGTTCAATTTATTATTTATTTACATAGAAGCAATTCACAACTAAAGTTGTCTCAAGGCACTTTACAGAAAAAAAAGGCCAATTACAACTTTTCATTCACCAGATGCATTGAATTGCTGCTTTTTTTATTAGCTGGTTTGCTAGCTTTATTAGTATGCGGTTGAACAGGTGCACTTATTTCAGAGGCCACTGATTGTATATTCACCAATAAATGATCCATTCATCCATCTATCATAAGTACCCGCTTATCCTTGCAGGGTGGGGCTGGTGCCTATCTCCAGCTATCTTTGGATGAGAGGCGTGCTACACACTGGATGGGTCCTAGTAAAACAAAACAAGTATAAAAAGGAAGATAATATTTCAACTTAGCAAAGTTTTTAACCAAACTA
The DNA here is from genome assembly GCF_011125445.2 of Fundulus heteroclitus. NCBI lineage: Eukaryota > Metazoa > Chordata > Actinopteri > Cyprinodontiformes > Fundulidae > Fundulus > Fundulus heteroclitus. Next base: position 257,864 of record NW_023396605.1, read on the forward strand.
AGGGCGACAAGTGACGTTCACATAAGCCCACTTGTAAATTATGAAGCCTTGAGGGTTTACCAATGAGCTGTCAACCATAACGATGCATTATAGTAAACTCTTCTATAGTGTACAAACTAGTCTGAGGAATTCTGAAACTCACATGGTTGCTTTTATGTTAAAAGGAGAAAGATGTGGAAATAGATTTTGAGAAAAATTAACCATCTGCCTAATTTGTAAAGGAAGTATGTTGTAAATATAAACACAGTGTGCTGCAATTTTTCATATTTAATACAAGTTCAATGGTAAAACACAGCCTGACTTTCTCTTGATTTGTTAAATGTTCCACAGTTATAGAAATAATATATAAAGCTACAATAACCAAATCTGCGTTTATTAATCAAATAATTTCCACGCCGTTCGTTTGGGTCTTTACAGAGCAATGATTAGAGGATAGCAGAGGACTACAGCAGAGAGGACCTCACAGGATTGCCAAAATAAGGTTTCTGCTGCTGGCCACATGAACACACGTACACAGAGTGATCCAAGAGCGGGCAGAAGAGTCATTGGTTTTTTTTGTGAGCAAGTGAGAGAACATCAATCTTGCCCAACATGATTTGCTGACTGGATGAAAGCACTCCATCTGTCTTATGGAGTTTATTGGGGCTAAATTGGTTGAATTTAGCACATTTGTTCCACAAAGTGAGAGAGAAAAATAGATTAGGAGATGCCCTTGTCCACCTCTTTCATGGAGCGGCAAATTGCAGCAACTGTAGGATTTTGAGAAAGAAACTGCTGTATATGTTATCATCTATAGTGCAGTCTAAGTGCTTCTGTTCTCCCACTTCCACATAACAAAATGGCTTTTACCCACAGTCTTCAATTATTCCAGGGCACCGACGATGTTCGACTCCTGCAATGGCTACACAACCCAGATTTTAAGTCCTTCAAAAGATTAAAGCTGCAAGGAAGATCTCTCACCCTCTCATAGTCCTAATTTAATTTCAGTTCTTATGCACTGGAGTGCAAAGCAAGAAAAACAACAATAAAAATGAAGCTGATCTGCATTAGCCTGCAGATTATGTTAGTGATGAATAACAGGAATTAAACAGACATGTTTCCCACGTCTTTTCTAATTTTGTATTACAAGTCGATTTTGATGAAGCCTAATCAATAATCCTTCTTTTACTTGCATGCTTCCTCTTCTGAAATAACTTTTTCAGGCCCCAGAAATGTGCATGAGTTAAAACAACTCAGATTCAGGCTCTATGAATTACCCACTGGTTTTGATGTAAATAGCTAGCTACTTTAAGTTTCACAAATGAAAAATGAGAATAGCGGAATAATAATTCCAATATATAACAATATATCAAGTTGGGAAACACATGAACCCGAAACACTTTACTTTTTTTAAAACTTAAATGACCCGAAATGTGGAACTGAAAAATAAATCCAACGTCAACGTGTCAACAATACTCCTACTTAGCACTTCCTCCAACATCCATCAATTCATGCTGAATGTCTTTTGAAGTCAGATCCTGCTCCCACTTGGTACTTTTGCCCCCCTACATCCTCATAATCAGGAAATGAAACTCTCATTTTGCCATTCCATGTAGGTGGTCACAGTTCAAAATCCTGTCATATACTAGAATACATTAAAGGATCTACATTGCTTTGAAAAAGTATTCACACTCCTTGAAATGTTCCACATTCTGTCAAGTCATACCCACAATCTTACGTGCATTTTATTAGGAATTTATATTATAGCCCAATACAAAGTACTGTAGTGTGTCATTTTTACGTGAAAGAAAAATGATACATGCTTCTATTCTACATAATGTTGAGAAATGACTGAAAGGAGTATGTATGTACTCTGCCCCCTTGATTTGGATACAGCTAAGGAGTGTAGCAACAGTTAGATAGTTTGAGGCAACGCTCAACATAGCAGACCTGGCTTCAATTTATGACCAGGTAAGATTTTTTGCACTTAAAATAAGAACAATTCATCTCCATCATCTTATTTCAAGTGCAGGATATCTAATTATCTTATTTTAGGGGTAACAATACTCATTCTACTGGCAAATAGTTTCATTTAGCTGTTCAAATCAAGGGAAAATATACTAATTTCAAGAGAAGTTTATTTACTTTAGTTGCTTTTTTGCAGTGCAGAGGTGTTTTTTTTGTACAAAACAAGCTTTTCCAGATTTCCATCTTAGCTCTGTGGTGGATAGCTCCAGGGCATCACATTGGTTTAAAGTACCAGAACCATGAAGCTGTAGCTAGTAATTATTTTCATCTCTGATTGGTCAGATACTGTTCTTCTGACTATTTAATCTGTGTTTAAATCAGTCAAGATCAAAAGTTTCCCAAAAAGATTAGCAAGGAAAGATCAATACTGCTCAGCAAAACTGAGACTCAGCATGAATGTATTAGTGAGTTATACCTGTGGAGGAATTTATCGCCATTTAGCAAAGCCTGCCTTGCTTTGCCACCTGTTGAACTCTTTATTCCAACTAAAATGACTGCAGGTAGGAAAAATATAGTTAGAACACAGAGAGGGGTAATATAAAATTAGTCAGATGTTCATTTGTAGCCGTCTTGTCTATATTTTCACTGGAGATCCTGATTAACGTTTATCAGAATCAGCTTTATTTGCCAGGTATGTGTACCCAAATGAGGAATTTGACTGGTTTGTACAATGCTCACAATGTGCTTTCTTATATAATAATGTTGTACTAAAAAATCCAACCCAGTTTGCAGTATAGGGAACACATATGAACATACTCTGAACCAAGCAGACAGATTGAGCCAGTAATATAATGGTGCAATGAGCAGAGTGCAGAGAGAGCAGAAATAATTTCTTATTTCCATTATTGCTATTATTATGTACATGTCTGAGGTGGAAGTGATGTGCAGGTGCACATACACATACAAACATCCGCAGCGGGATGAATGCAGACAATGCTGTAATAAACTAGTATTATATGCAGTGTTATGTATACATGAGGTAGGTGGATTTGGTGTAAAGTACGTACAATATGACGACATGACAATATGAACAGTATGAGTAGATGAGGAATAAGTGCTAAGTGTCAGTAAACAGGTGGCTAAACAGAGGCAGAGTTACTGTTTTTTCATATATTTTGAGTCAGATTCAGCTGTTCATTACGGCCATGGTTTGTGGAAAGAAACATTTACTGAGTCCGTTGGCTTTGGTGAACAAGAGACGGTGAGGTAAATTCCTGCATGAATCAGAACGCTATTAGGAACAATAAGTTTTAAGATGGCAGCACTGGAAATGACTGCCTCTGGATTATGCTCTGTAGTGCTTTTTGTGATTTCGTTTTTTAACTCCGTTTTCTGCCATCCCTCTCTAGGATCTTATATCAGAGAAGAGCTGTTAAACGTTGGACTTTTACCTGCTCACATTATTCCACCATTCCTGATTGAACCTGAAACAGTGTTATTAATTGGAAGAGCGGCAACTCTCTATGAAATCTACAAATCTACAAGGAAAGTGTGCAGCCGTGCTGTTTTAGATGAGACAAAGGGGTTTTCACACCGCACTCCCTTCTACCCACTTGGCAAATGTTGGCTCTCTGGCCAGATCATGGACTGTTCTTTCTACTGCCCTCTAGCAAGAGCTTCAAATGTAGAACAACCAGATTCCACAGCAGCTTTCGTTCTACACGTCATAGACGGCTAAACTCCCAATAATCCTATCCTCCCATACATACAAAACTTGTCACTTCACTGTAAATTCTATTGCAGTAACCATTTACGTAAGGTCGGTTCACTGTTGCAATATATCCTGCTGCTACAAATAGCACTTTTCATATTGTCATACACATAACCTATCTGTACATATAAAATGTGGTTTGGATTTGCTGCTGCAGTCATGACAAATGACAAATACTTATGTTTATAATGTTTCTCTGCTGTCTCCTGTTGTTAATGCAATCTAATAGGATCAAGTGATGAAAAGCTCAAAAATGAATATGACTTCAATTGGACAATTAAAAGAGTAAAATATGATTTACCGAACATTGTGATGACTTTGTTAGGTAATGACTTTGTGTGTAATGATCAGATTGATTAATTCTATCTCACAGTAACCTGGCTGTAGCAAGCAAATTACGTTAGGATAGATGAGTTAACACCTTCTAATTTTATAAATTTCCATATTCCTCAAACTACTGGGTGAGGAGTAGTCAAACATCTTTTGGTCTGATTTATTTATTAATCCCAAGAAAATTATTAGCTACAATACTTTTCAAATGTAACCCTTATTTTATCCTCATTCAGAATGCAAAGCACTAAAATCATGTCTGTTTGTGGTATTTTTATTGACCACCAGGCCCTTACTCTCAATTTATAGATCAGTGTTCAGACTACTTAATCGGATTTAGAGTTAAATATTTCTGAGGTGATTATATTTAGAGATTTTAACTTTTCTGTTGATATTGAAAGTGATAACCTTTAAATACAGCCTTTAATCTAAACGGCTCTTAATGCACAGGCTTACATGGGCTAATGCCTAGGGCCTACAGCGTTAGGGGGCCCACTGTTTTGAGGTCACGTGATGAGCTTAAAAAAACAGTTTTGTAATTTGTCAGGCTCTCTGTCAATCACTTTAATAGTATGTGGCCGCGTGGGCTCACTGATATATGATCCATGGGTCACCAATAAATTCAATTCGATCTTAGCTCCACTTCAAAACACATGTCATCTCAAGGCACTTTACAAAGTCAAATTCAATCAAATCATACAGATTGGTCTAAAAGCTTCCTATCTAAAGAAACCCAGTAGCGCAGCCCTATAAAGTGGACAGTCGTCTGCATTGCTGATGGCTTTGCAGCAATCCCTCATACTGAGCATGCATGAAGCGACAGTGGAGAGGAAAACTCCCCTTTAACAGGGAGGAAAACCTCCAGCAGAACCAGAACCAGGCTCAGTGTGAACGCTCATCTGCCTCGACCCACTGGGGGTTAGAGAAGACAGAGCAGAGACACAGAAAACACAGAAGCTCACATTGATCCAGGAATCCTTTCTACGTTATATGGTAATAGCGGAGGATCTGTCTCCCCTGGATGATGTCACAGCTAACAGAACGCCAGACCAGGTGTACCTACTATGAAGAGAAAAAAAATGACAGAGAACAAAAAGTTAAAAGTTGAAATAACAAACAATGCAAATTAGACAACAGTAGGAGAACTCAGCAGAGTGAGAAAAATAGATCTTGAAATCCTTCAGCAGCCTAAGCCTATAGCAGCATAACTATAGAATGAGGAGCTAGTTTTGGGCCGTATACTTCCGGTGTGAATGAGTGATGGTTTTATGTGTGTGTGTGTGTATAAAATTAACCAGGCTACAATTTTTTCAGATGTTGACAGTATGCATAGCCATAGTATACTTGCAGTAGAGGTTGCAAACTAGCATGGACCACACATCTAAAAAAAGAGAAAGGTCTTCAGGAATGTGTTGCAATTGGTCAAGTTGTAATTATTCTGTTATGGTAAATGGACTGAACTTATATAGCGCTTTTCCAGTCATGCTGACCACCCAAAGCACTGTACACTATAGCCACATTCACCCAGTCGCTCTCACTAACGTGCACACATTTATACACCAAGACGCAGCTCAGTAGGCAACTTGGGGTTAAGTGCCTTGCCCAAGGGGGCATCAACATGTGACAAGGAGAAGCTGGAATCGAACCCACAACCTTTTGGTTGCCAGACAACTACTCAACCCATTAAGCCACAGTCACTGTCAATGTTATGTCAATGTGTACTTGCGAAAACCCGCATAATGTCCAGCACATATAACACTATGCACATTCATTTAAGTTAAAGGTTCACTGCAATATAACCCATTTTGCAAATGTTTCCATCTCCTGTTTTGCTGTTTAACCCTTTTTTGCAAAATCCAAAAACCAACTCAAGCGAGCGTGAAAACCTCAGTTCCAAAACTGAGGAACTGTTAAGGGTAGAGTACTGAGAACTCGATATTCTTGCCAGACCACAGAGTAACGTTTAAAAAGTTTATTTAAAAGATGAGAAGTGGCTGACAAAGCAGGCAGGCAGAACCGGACTGACCAGGGGTTGCAGGGAGTGACAGAATAAACCAGTGACGAAGGCAGGGACTGACCAGAACACATGAGGCAAGATGAGACGTTCTGACAGGGAGCGGACGACTGAGGCAGGAATATAAAGGCAGGGTGACAGCTGAGCAGAGTTGGGACTAACTAGTAGCAGCAGATGGAGCTGATCAGATGCTGAGTAGTTGCTGAGAGGTGAATGAGCAGATTGGATAGTGACTGATGGCTGAGAGAAGTGGAGCAAAGAGTGCAAAATCAGTCCAGAAAGTCCAAACAAAAACCTACATCATCACAGGAACTTATTCTAAATTTTGTCGTTCCATTAAACTTTTTTTTCATTCGATACTTCAAAATGTGCATAAAAATACGTTGATGGAAACAGGCCTACTAAATCTTGAGCACGCGCCGCTCACACCCCCTCCCCCACACAATGCTACCATCATTCAAGCTCAAGATTGCTGGTGGGCTGCAGCTGTTTAGGGAAATGGCAGAGAAACAACCTTCTTTACAGGGAAAGTGCCAATTCTGGAGTGGCACCAGCTCAGAAACATTGGGTAAACATTGGAGCAGCACTGCAGGCTCCGCTGTGGAAGGAGGACTGCATCGCAGAGAGTAAGGTGGTCGGACCTATAAGGTGTGCAGGTGTAGATTTTCAAGCTAAGTCCATGGTTTTGTCAAAACTACCTACTGAAACTTTAAAAGCCAAAAAAATTACATTAAAAGTTAATCTCCTGCATAAAAAACTTTTCATCAAATTTTATGATGAAGCAAGTATTTCAGCTGGTTGCTGCACAGTTTTCCCACAGGAACAGCTGTCTCGCCACAGCGTGCAACAGGTCACATGACACAGACAGACAGAAAGGGAATATGATTGTAAAGGGTCAAAAACACTTTACTGAAAATCTAGATTAATTGAAGTAGTCCTTTTTCTTTTAAAATTGCTGATCCATTCATTGCTGTTTGGCTTACATTTCAACACCTATTTTACCAATTCAGTTTTGCAATTAGTGAAAACAAAAACTTTCTGCTCTTGGTGAAATCATATTTATTTATTAATATTTATTGAATGCAGGTGAAACTAGTTAAACTACAAATAAAGTGAATTGTTGCTCCATTGACTGAAATCAATAACACCTTTAGATCATACTTTCGTAGGGATATACATTTTTTATTTACTTATGAATAATTAGGCAACAGAAGCACACAAAGATAAACAACTAAGTAATATATGGTCAACTAAAGGGAAAACTGTTTTAACCAAAAAGTGTAAAGTACAGATTCTCTGAATCTGATTGTAGCCTAGATTTCATGAAGCATTTTCAGCCTCTGATACGGTTAAATAGCTGCATTTCATGGCCCACATCTGAATCTAATCTAAAACATTAAATTAAGAAGGGAGGAAAACAAGGAAACCTACCAAGAGTTAGAACTAGATTTGACAGCATTCTGTACCGAAATGCCACAGTAGCAAGAATTAAATGTTTTACTTTGGTCATATTCAAGCTGTACGGAACCAGAGGGTTCTCAACAGGTGTGAATTTATGACCCACAATAGGAAAACCTCTTAAAGACAAGTAGCAAGTGTGTGGGGGATCACAGAATGTGTGCAACTTAATGATATGATATAAAGCAACAGCAGAGCCACAGTCTGAGGCGCCAGCACAGAAGGGTAATGGGATGCTCAAGGGGGCTGAGGATGACAAGGGTGGTAATATATTCTGACAAAGCTTAACAAACCCGGCAAAGCTGACCAACACTCATCTGTTTGTTCTCTGCATCTCTAAACCTGCACAGCACTTGGCATGCTCAGCCTGACCAAGATTAGAGGCATAATCACAGGTCAACAATGCTGCCTTTTGCATCATTAGCCTTCGCTCATCGGACTCTGTAATGCATCACCCGCAGGACCGAGCTGGCAGATGCCTATAATTTTTTTTTTTCCCTTTTTGTTTCCCAGATTCATAGTTTTACAGCAGCTGCTTTGAAAAGAAAGGCCTGCATTCTGTGTGGAGGTAGTCCAAGTAATCACAGCTACAGCAAACGCTTGGCAGCAGGGCCTCTTTTTGCTGCGCTCAGTTGGGATTTTGCCCTGGCAAGGTTCCTCCGCTCATTTTAAACCAACTCTGTTGTGTTGTCTGCTGCTTATGCACGCTTACTGTGACATGGCAGTAACTAGATGGGAGACGGCTCTGAGGATAATCCCTACTGACATAATTTAATGCACTGTTTCACACCACAGAAACAAAATGTCATACAGCCAGAATAGAGCAAAGGTTTAAACAACATTTTTCTTAGATTCGTAGATTTTTTCAGTTACTGCTTGAAAGAAATAATGCTGGGAACTTGGTTACAGTAAAGGTGTGGTGATATAAAGGTCACATTAGTTGGCATCCCGTCTGGTTTCTTCTACTCTTTTTTTTTTTTTGCTGTAGAACTATGAAGTACTTATTCTATGACATTTTTTCACCTCAATTTGCTTTGCAGTTTTTGCTGAGTTTAAAATCCTCTTTTTCAGATGAAGGCGTAGTTACAATTAATGAGGTATACGGTAGTCTGTGTTTTGTACAGCCGAACGGGTCTGGATCTAGTTTGTAATATTCCAGGAAGAACTATTAAAAACCCTAGAATCAAGGTGCCAGTCCTGCCACTTGACCTATACCACTCGTCTTAAACTCCAGCCCTGCAGGGTCGGTCTTGTGCAACTTTTGGCTTTAACACACCTGAATCCAATATGAGCTCATTAGTAGAGCTCTGTAGGGCTTGACTGCATGCTAGAGAGGTAGTTTAGCCATTTGATGCAGGTGTATAAAAGACAAAAGGACTGAACTTATATAATAATCATCTTCGTTGTCATTGCAATGTAAATTCATTACATACATGCATTGGACCCAGAGACCCAGAGTGGCAGTCTGTGGGAGTTGAACCCAGAACACAAGCGCAATGCTCCCACTACTAGGCCACCACTCCCCATTATATATATGGGGAGTGGTACATTATATATATATATATATGTTCCAGTCATACTGACCATTCAAAGCATTGTACGCAAGAGGCACATTCACCCAATCGCACTGACTAACATGCACATTCATACACCAATACACAGATCAGTAGACAACTTGGGGTTAAGTGCCTTGCCTAGGAGCTTGAAAAGCTGGAATTTAACCCACAACCTTCCGATTGCAAGACAAATATTCTACCCATTGAGCCACAGTTGTAGGGCACGGGACATTTCTAAAAGCCGAGGTTTTGAGTTTGAGACCACTGACCTAACAGCCATGTGGGCGGCTAGTCTTTGACGTCAATCACTTTAATACACCCTCAGTAGCCACTTCACTTAAGTAAAGCTGTAAAAATGTTGCCTGGCCTCATGACAGTTGGTTTCAGCTGCAGCATTCAGGTTTTTGTGTCAGAATTGAGCATAAACTAATTAAAAGCACGGCTTCATCCTGCTTTGCAAATACTGTTTGTAATGGTGTAATGGTAGGAGATGTTCAAGGCATATTGTTTTAAACGCCACAGCCTACCTGAGTGTTGTACCATCCTTCTGACCACAGTGTTACCATCTACTAATGATGACTACCAGCCGAACGTTACATCCCGTCACAAAGCTTAAAAAGGTTCTGAAACCGGTTTCTCGAACACAAAAATCAGTTTGCTATACTCTCCTGGCCTCCACAGACATGAGATGTCATTACAAAGAGCAGCATTTGGGAAACGGTGGAATGGGAAAATCAGCTGGAAGATCTTCAGCCACAGCATGACATTATCGTACCAGAATGGACCAAAATCTCTGAGGACACATAGTTGAATCTATCTCATGATGAATTAAGACCTGATATAAAAATAGAGTTTGGTCTTATAAATAAAAAAAATAAAAATAAACTCTTGAGACATTCTGCATACATTTAGGTAAACCCATTCCCTCATCCCCTCATCATTAAGGTTTCGAATCCGGCTCCTTCTAAGAGCCAAACTGCCGTTCTTTGCACTTTCTGAAATGACATAACGAGGTGAAGAAAGGTCACTCTATCAAAATGTTAAGTAAAATAGGAGAGAAGATAATTTCAGCTCTTTAATTCAGAGCATGAGGATTGATGGACCCCATCGCAAAACTGCACCAGCTATACCTTTTTCTAACCCTATAGGAGGCATGCTGGTTAGATTCCCAGACCACCAAAGCTGAGTCAGAAAGTACCAGGCCACACAAATGGGGGCAGTACTGAGGCCCTCTTCTTCTATGTAGAGGCTGTGGGCGTTACAAAATGGAAAATCTAACATCTCTAAACTAAAGGATTTTTCTAAACTGGATTTTGAGTGGAAACAGGAGGTGTTAGAGAGAGGAAGGCCAACTCTGGAGCTCAACGAAGTGCTTCCAACAAGTGAGACAAAGGTAACCTGCTGTTTTCAGCCAAAGTGCAAAACCCGAAAAAGCTTTCTGTGCTACACTGCCCTTTTCTGCTTTCCATCCCTTTTGTGTTCATATTTCATTTCCATTCATTTTCTCCACATTGAAAAGACTGAAAACATCCAGCCATGATGGGACGTGTCCAGGACGACTCTCTTCCTTAGTGATTAGCCTGTCTCTATTGAAGAACCCAGACTTTTAAAGATGAAGGCAAACAAGGATGATGACGGAGCTATTCATGGAGGACTGGTGCATATAAACTTTGTACGCAAATAAAGTTAATATCATACATAATTTTCAATTTTAATAAAAAAAGATCATGCAACACTGGATAATTATGTAATAATGTCATATATTCAGACTACAATATATAATAAAATGTCATTTAAATGTGATTTATAATGATCGCCACAGAATGTGTGGTATTTTGCACGTTCTGATGATCAACATATGCATATTTATGAAGGAAACATACTATTACATTTTTCGCTAATCTCCTCCATGCATTAAAACTTTCAATAACTTTCTGACTGAAATATGCAATTTCATAAAAGTTCTCTTTTCAATGGAGAGCATAGCCAATGCCTTCCGCCTCTCCTGGGTCACGGTGTTTATGAGAAATGTTTTTACTCCTTTTACGGGTTGACCATCTGTGGTCGGAAGAAGTCGGAAGACCTCCTCTAAATAGTTCTTCATGAACAACTGGAGTAGATCCGGAGTCCCACAGCAGGCTCTGAACCCTTCTTTGCTGTAGACGAGACTGTTCTGTCTTTAACTTGCTTCCATCCAGTAATGGGTGGGCCTTCCAGGCACTGTGCAGTGCATCTTCAGGAAACTACCTGTGATGTTTCTAAAAACCTGTCCAGCTGCAACATGGTTGTTCAATCAAAATGGTCTTTAAAGGAGAATTTCTTCCTGGTGTGTCACAGAATGGCAATGCAGACATACACAGAGAAGACACTTTTACCCGCTGCTGCTGTATAACTTTGGAAATAGCTATTTTGCTTCTGTGCCTACTCCATTTGTGATATGATTTGAAATATGTTTGAACAATTTTCATCAGAACTTGAGTTGGAGTGGACATAGACTTTGACCAGGAGTCATCTCCCCTCATTTGGTACAAAAAAAATCTTAGAGTCTGAACGTTATATATCACTACTTCGGACATCTATTTTGTAAAAGGAAACTTAGATAACTGACAGATGTTGCTAGGATTGCCACTCTGTATTATTAAATGTTATGATTTGTTCAGATTTTCATAAATGTCCAATACACATCTGTTACGCACAGATCAACCCCAAATCTATCAATAAAGAACAAAATAAAACACAGGAAGTATTGAGGCCAGCAAAAATGTCGAGGCGGGATCTACATAGACTCCCCGGCCCATTCTGGCCCATGTTTTCCTGCTTGTGCTGTGATCACAGTTGCCAAGAGACAGACGCCACACACCAGCGCTGCCTTCCACACCAGTGACTTTTAAAAATGTCCACTACATCCAATACTCCACCACCTCCTCAGAAGCGCAAAGGAATGCCAAAATAAAGATGTGGTTGAACAACGTCAGTGGGGATGAGTACAAGGAAAACTGCAAAATGTGTTTTCAGTGGCTTATGGTGGACTAGGTGATATCAGACAGTACGGATCAGGAGAACAACACTGCTGTTACATAAAAAACACAGAAGACCAAAAGATCAGTGTCACAGTAGAGACTTAAAACACAAAACTGATTTGTTTAGAGAACAGATTAGGTGGTAAATAAGCACATTGTTTATATATATATGCGCACACACACACGCACACACACTGGTGTGTGTGTGTGTGTGTGTGTGTGTACAGGCTATGTCTTGCTAGTATTTAGATACCCTGCTGGGGTAATACGTTGGCTAAAGGAGGGAATCCAGACCACTGATGTTAAAACACGAAAGCTACTCACCATGCATGGTGGATTCCACCCCAAATCCAGCGTCCACAGGCTATACACTAAGTACTAAGAAGGGGGCAGAGGCCTAGTGAGCATCAGAGCCACCCTTGAAGATGTAACATCCAAGCTCCAAGGCCTCAAGGGGTGAAGCGCTCAGTGAATGTCTCAGACAACGGAAGCTGGAAGAGAAGGAACTAAAGGAACCATCATGGGAGGAAAATCCCCTGCATGGGATGTACCACCGACATATAGCTGAAGTGGCTGATATGACCAAATCCTACCAATGGCTAGAAAGATCTCAGTCCATAAGAGCGCAATCTTAGGAACAGCTAAGATCCTAAGAAGAACCCTCAAACTCCCAGGCTTCTGGTAGAGGACCTTAGCTTGAGAAATGGCTTATATTCAATTTTCAATTCAATTAAATTTTATTTATATGGCGCCAAATCATGAAACATGTCATCTCAAGGCACTTTACAAAGTCAAGTTCAATCATATTATACAGATTGGGTCAGATTATACAGATTGGTCAAAAATGTCCTATATAAGGAAACCAGTTGATTGCATCAGAGTCCCGACAAGCAGCATTCACTCCTGGGGAACCGTAGAGCCACAGGGAGAGTCGTCTGCATTGTACATGGCTTTGCTGCAATCCCTCATACGGAGCAAGCATGAAGCAACAGTGGGAAGAAAAACTCCCCATTAACGGGAAGGAAAACCTCCGGCAGAACCAGAACCAGGCTCAGTATGAACGGTCATCTGCCTTGACCGAGTGGGGGTTACAGAAGACAGAGCAGAGACACAACAAGAGAGACAAAAAAGCACAGAAGCACACATTGATCCAGTAATCTGTTCTACATTAGATGGTAGTAGTGGGTGAGCCGTCTTCTCTGGATGATGTCACAGTTAACAGAACGCCAGACCAGGTGTACCTACTATGAAGAAAAAGAGAGAGAGCAAAAAGTTAAAAGCTGAAATGACGACAGTCATTTCAATGTAATACAATGCAAAACTGGAGAACAGTAGACTGAAGAACAGTAGAAATCAGTAGAGTGAGAAAATTAGACCCTGATGTCCTCCAGCAGCCTAGGCCTATCACAGCACAACTATAGAGATAGCTCAGGGTAACATGAGCCACTCTAACTATAAGTTTTGTCAAAAAGAAAAGTTTTAAGCCTAGTCTTAAAAGTAGACAGGGTGTCTGCCTCACGGACCAAAACTGGGAGTTGGTTCCACAGGAGAGGAGCCTGATAGCTAAAGGATCTGCCTCCCATTCTACTTTTAGAGACTCTAGGAACCACCAGCAGACCTGCAGTCTGAGAACGAAGTGCTCTGTTAGGAACATACGGGGTAATTAGAGCTCTGATATATGATGGAGCTTGAATATTAAGGGCTTTATACGTTAGAAGGAGAATTTTAAATTCTATTCTTGATTTAACAGGAAGCCAATGAAGGGAAGCTAAAATTGGAGAAACATGATCCCTCTTGTTGATTTTCATCAGAACTCTTGCCGCAGCATTTTGAATCAGCTGAAGACTTAGAACTGCATTTTGTGGACTTCCTGATAGTAAAGAATTACAATAGTCCAGCTTTGAAGTAACAAATGCATGGACCAGTTTTTCAGCATCACCCCTGGACAGAATGTTTCTAATTTTGGCGATATTCCGGAGGTGAAAAAAGGAAACTCTGGAAACCTGTTTAATATGAGATTTAAATGACATGTCTTGGTCGAAAACAACACCAAGATTTTTAACTTTATTACCAGAGGCCAAGTTAATGCCATCCAGATTAAGTGATTGATTAAGAACTTCATTTTTTGAAGACTCTGGCCCAAAGATTACAACTTCTGTCTTGTCAGAATTTAAATGCAGGAAATTTAAAGTCATCCAGCTTTTGATGTCATCAAGACATGACTGCAGTCGAAGTAACTGATTGGATTCATCAGGATTTATGGATATATATATATATATATATATATATACATATATATATATATATATATATATATATATAGAGCTGTTGCTTTTACTGTGTACAGCCTCTTTCTGTCCCAATAAAATGATGCAAAACACACTGTAGCAAACGCAGAGGAGGATTTCATAGCCCTATTTGTGGTACCACACAATTTTCTTTTAAGATCTCAGGGACTCCAGCCGGGGCTTTGAAGGCACCCCAGGTGATTAATCGGCATCTGAAAAGGTGGACTCAGAAAATGATCTACAATATCTGAACAGTTGAGAGTGACCATCTCAGCTGGACCAAAGGGAACACAGATTTTTTAGGTAAACAGAGTAAATGATCTCAGTTGCGAGGACCAAGAAATGTAGGCCAAGAGACCAGAGCTGGAGATGAAAAAAAAAGAAAAAAAACTGAAGGTGAAAAATAGCGGAGGACCTTAAAAAGAAAACCTAGCGTACAAACAAAGATCCTGAGGGGAAGACAAAAAAGTGATAAGGAGCGTGAATAATTGGTTTGTGTGAAGATAAATAGGCAAGAGACTGAACTTTATTTTATTTAATATTCCACACCCAAAGGAAAACAGGTATTGCTGCATAAATAACTGGATTGGTCACTGTGAGGAGGTTAAACCTCCTAACAACTTCTTTCTTTACAGTGCCTTGCAAAAGTATTCATAGGCCTTAAACATTTCTTTGTTACATATTGTCACGTGACATCCACAACCTTCAACGTTCAACACACACTGGGAGTCTCTAACATGATGTGAAAAATAATACAAAAATACAAATCTGAAAACTGTAGAGTACATTGTTCTTTAGCCCTATTGACAGTTTCAAATAAAATCCTTGAAAAGTCACTTTTGGAGTAAACATTGTCACTCAGTGCCACCCTTTTTTCTGAAGTAATACATTCCACATGGATGTGATGGACAGTGACATACAGTCACAAAGGAGCTACTTAAAATACTCTGAAGATTGAGCCTGTAATGTGACAAAAGAACAAAAAATAAATCAAAGGGATGTTAATACTTTTGCGAGAACATGCACAGGTTTTGTCAGAAGAGGAATTATGTTTGATTTCCTTCTTCTATTCCACAATCATCTCCTTTCTTTTGTTTACGTCAAATATCAAATGACTGTTGCCACACCACGCCACAAAGTGGTCTACCAGCTCTCTGTGTTTAGATTCTTGTCCACCACTCATAGACACCACAACTGCAGAGTCATCTGAGTATTTCTGCTGATCGCATGACTTTGAGCTTCTCTGAAAGTCTGAAGTACACAAAATGATAGAAAATGGACAGACTCCAGTCTCCCTGTGGTTCTCCCGTCCAGCTTGAAACTCAGCAACAAAGAGCAACCGTTCAATCTCACAAATCTGTGGTATGTTTTTTTTTGCCATGTACGCGGTACGTCAATAATACAGTCAGCTATAGAGGAATCAATAGGTTTAGTTATATTTGTGATTAAATAATAATTGAAAAAAAATCAAGAAACAGAAAAAGAAAAATAATTGAAGGTAGGCATAAAAGGATATCAAGAAACTAAGGTGTCATAAAAGCAGAAGCTAAAAGAGGCAAAGAAAAATTTGAAGGAGAACAGGAAACCAGAAGACAAAATAAATGGTGCACGCAATGGAAAAGGGAAGATAAAAGTAAATAAGTCAACACAAACATGGAGCAGAAGAAAAATGGATGAAAAAAACTGCAGGAGGAGCAGCCAAACATGAAGGTGAAGAATTAGAAGCTGTGGGGGCTCTATAAAAAAAAAGAAAAAGAGGTAATGTTTCTCATTTTTCAAGTCACTCAACAGCTAAGACGGACAAAAACTGCAAGAAAGAGAGAAAGATCCAAAAGAGAGAAAAAAATGGCCCTCTTGATCTGCTGCACAGGAAGTGTTACAGCGACAGAAACTTGGAGCTGCTTGCTGGACAACAAAATTCATTCTTCATTGATATTTTTTTTACCTGTTTTTCAATTCCCTGCCCTCTCTCCCCATTGTTTCCATTTTTCATCTTTTTTCCTGAATCATTCCCTTTCTGGCTTTCCCTCTTTTTGATGAGGTCTCCTTTTAGCCCCTTAACTTTTCTATCCATTTTTCTCCAACCCTCTTTAGTCCAGGGGAGCACCTCAGGGATTAACACTGCAGTTTTAAAGAATACCTCTGTCTATATCTCTGTTCAGTTTATGTTGGGATTTAGGTTTCAGGTTTGAATGTTTTACACACAGCATAAAATACACACCTGTTTTAAGAAAATGCTTTGCCCATGTGATGCTGTGGCATAAGGTGATGAAGGAGATCTGTCTGCCATTCAGGATGAGCTTGGTGCCAATGACCCCTCCACATTGAATGTTGATGGGTTCTGTGCATCTGCTCAGGATGTCTTCTGCTAGGCTCCCTTTGGAGGTTTTCTGGGCAGATCCCATTGGGATGAGGTCCTGGGGTAGACCCAGAACCAGCTCTACAAACTGCACCGTTCCCTTGTGTAATGCCTGATCCACCAGAGTGAGGCAAAGATTGTCACTAAGGGGTAAAGTGTCTGGGTTTTCCACTTGGATCTGTTACTACTGCCATTTTGGATAAATGTGTAATGAGTAGATACTGAACCTGGTATTCAGCCAGACACAGGGGAAAATGTAAAGGAGGTTTATTGATGAACAAATGAAGGGGGAGGTAGAAATAAATAAAAACAGTCTTTGGGAGAGGCGGGCAGAGTAAGGAATCGCTGGAAGTTCGCACCGTGTGGATTGAGACATTCTGGCAGGGAAGCGGCAGAGGAGGCAGGCTTAAATAGGCAGGAGAACAAAGGTGAGAGAGTGAGCTAATTAGCCAGAAACAGGTGGAGGTAATCAGGAAAAGGGAAATGGCTGAAGGAGGAAACAAGCTGACAGAAAATAAGTGGAAAGGGACAGAAACTAAACTAATCCAAAACATAAATAACCACAAAGACAAAAACTGAGATAGAAAGCCAAACTAAAAACTAGACTAATACTAAGACCAATAACTCAAATCATGACAAAATGTAAGAAAATTAATGGATGTGTTTTAGAGTTTTCCCTTGGTACTGCAAATTCAATGCCCTGTATATATTTTATCATTGAAAATACACTTTATAGATGCTGAATACAATTTTATTGTGTACTTTGAGTCACTAGGAGTGCAATTTTTTTTTTTACTTTAGTCTCTCCATGTGCTGTGTCGATATCTTTATATTCTTTTTGAGTCATATTTTTTAAATTCTTTCAGTTTTCTCTGTTCTCTGTTATGTTTTTTGAACAATAAAGCCACAGTATTTGATGAGGAGCTGCTAAAGGAGGTAATGGACTTCCAACTTGCCAATTTCCTGAATCTGCTGTGTTTTTTTTACTTTGAGCAATTTTGTAGTTGAGGACGCTGAAGCTACAAGAAGTAGACAAGTCAAAATGTTCAATTGTTCATTACACCGTACTACAAAAAAATTGCCAAACGAGATAGAGTGGAAAGCTTTGCAACCTGGAAGGGGTTAGGGTGTGAAGTGCCTTGTTTTCATTTAAAGAGACCACACCAAAACAAGTTACTCTCAGATGCACCTCAGAATAGGGGGAAAGATGGGCAACGATATCAAGGAATTCAGACCAAATTATTGCAGTTCCACTTTATGTAGTCCACAACTGAATAAACTGAAGGCTGAGGTCATTGGATTAGAATCTTCTCATGGTTCCTCACATCCATTTTAAGACTAGAGGAGATCGCTTCTTCCAGGCCGTTGTAGGAATGCTCTGTTATGATCTGTCACTACATTCTCTTGATTCTGTGGATGCTTTTAAGAGCAAACTTAAAACGTATGTTTTTCGCAAAGCTTTTTAATAACTCCGGTGTGTCAGGTGTTCTTCTGTGACTATTATATTTAACTCTACCTCTGTAGGTATGGTTTTAGTGATGTTTTATTGTTCCTCTGGTGTTTTATTGTTTTATCTTATTTTCTAATTGTGCACTTTTGTAAAGCACTTTGTGACCCTCAATGTCTATAAAAGGTGCTGTATAAATTTAATCACTTACTTACAGTGGTTAATATGTTTGTGCCTGCCGATTACCAGTCCAGCTACACCTGTTTCTTTAATTAAGAAACAGGTGTACCATTCAGCTATTTTTTACTTTAACATGGAATAGAAAGTATTAAGTGCAATTAAAACACATGTCCTTCCATCACAGGAATGAATCAATATCTAATTGCATTTTGCATGTGTTTTTGAACATTGAGGTGGAGCAACATGGACACAGGCCTTTTTAATTTTACTGACTCTATTTCCTGTGAACAAGAAAAATAACAGTGTTTCAACCATTATAGAGATTCTTCTCACCTGCTGCCTCATTAGGTGTCAGAAATATTGTTAACACATTTTTTGTGATAAGAATTAAACTAAATGTGAAGGTTAAGGATTTGGAAATGGTTGTATTATAGTGGAGAGGAATTAAATTGGGATTTTAGAGTTTTCAGGTCTAAAACTGATTCTTCGCTTAGAACACGACCCCCAACATTGTCCATCATTTGTCATTTATCAGGTGTCTCTACAGATAAAGTACTTAAGAAAGAGGGGAGAGACACTTCGTGTTGCTAAATGCAGTTGGTTCATGCTCCTGCATAATTTAGCATTACACCCAGCACTCCACATAGAAGCTGAAGATAAAACAACATAGTTTAAATAGATAGATGGCTGGAGAGCACTGGGTCATTGTGCAATTGTTTCCACCAAATTAGCTCAGGTTGTTGAACTGCTTACATTACAAAGTTCACTGAATATTGGTCTGAAGTGAACCGTTATGCTTTTTTTACTTTACAAAATTAAAGCAAATCATTATCAAGGATGTAGCAGCAAACGATCGTGCCCAAGGCCAGTTGTCGAGAGCTGTTACCCTGCAGGGATTAGATGTGTCACTGGTTCAACATCCTCGATTGAAATGAGGGTCAGGAGCAGGCTTTTGCAGAACTTTATCATTTGATGACCACTGGGAAAGAAAACCTGTAAAATGATTTGTAAAATCTATAAAGACCGGCTTCAGGGAGTAATCTGGAGCAAGACCCATAACCCCAGATTGCTCCCAGTGAATCTCTGGTCTCTAAAGGTGACAGGTTAAATGTAAAGACAAATTTTGTTGGGAGGTGCAATTGTAATGACAAATAAGTACATCGTTAGACTCAAATCCCTTAAAATCTTTGCAATGTTAAATTCTTTTCAAGAAATTGCTGTGATTATTTGTTAGGAAATCCTTTAAGTTTTTTTTTTTAGCTGTGAAGTAACTTACTTACAATTGAAAACTGCCTAAAATACATAAACTTTGTTGCTGGGGAAATGCTGCTGACAACTAATCAGAAAGCGCCCAGTTCCTGTCTAGTATTTAAGATTTACTGTAATCTCAAATATTTCAAAGTAACTTTTCTATTCTATCCTAAAGGTATAGCGGATGCACTTTTTTGACTTTGAGTTCTGGGGATATCACCTTATCTATTGGTTGCCCCACATGCCAATCATTGTGACACGCTCACCTAACTCACATGTGCGTGCACACTTTTATCGTTTATGTATCCAGTAAGCTTCAGTTTCAGCCATTCATTGTACTACTATTTATAGTGCCTTGAGATTAAATGTGTTGTGAATTGGTGCTATATAAATAAAATTTAATTGAATCCAAACCATCCACTTAGCTTTTATCTTCTAATTTCAGATTCTTTGTTTCCCATGTCCACCTTCAGATGGTAGATTTCTTTGAAAGGAATAGTTTAGCTGCTTCAACCTGCTCAATGTTTCTACACCCACTGGAAGCCCCTTTTTGCAATTTCTTTCTCCAGCAGCTAAATTTTCAGGATGGTTCGATCAGTGTCAAATTAGTAATTTAGCTGCTCTGTTTTCTGCTGGAAAACTGTTTCTGTTCTTCCTTAAGCCAATCCAGATGTCCCAGATCAGAGATTCTGACACAATGTAAGCATAATAATTGCAATTTTTAAAAATAAAAAAAAGAAGAGAACATTAACTATTTTACAAACATTTAAAAGAACACAGATAACATAAATGTGTAACAGTATGTTACACAATGTAACAAATTTCACATCAGATTTGATTCTGCTTGTTTAAAGATGTCTGTTTTGTTTCAGGTTATCAGTTGTAGATATTTTGTGGGTAAAAATGAATGAGAGTTTTGATTTTATTGATCATCAGCTCTTGACATTTTTACACTGTTAGTATTCTAACTATATAATTGAAGGTTCCTTTGAGGAATATTAATAATTTTTTTAATTTATATGTAATGTGTAAAGCTGGAAAGAGCATTTATTCAAATTCAAAGTGACCGATCAATGTATGTACACCACAACATAATGAAACTTGAAAAAAAGCATTTTATGACTGTTCATAAAGATTTGCAGCATGTTTTTCTTCGCTTTCTCAAAAATTCTGCAACAGACCTCTTTAGGTAGTTTTGATAAAACTGCCGTTTGCTTTTTCGTTTTCAAGCAAACAAATACTGTGGGGCAGAGGGACGATTAAACAGTGCTTCGTGAAAGGTTTGTTGGCTGAGGATTTCCATTTTGCTCTCTTCTCAAATCTTTCATCATCAATGTTTTACCAGAATAGAGAGGGGGACAAAAGAAGAGTGGAACGATATGATGGAAAAAGTAAGGAAAACAAATCTGGTAAATTTGTTTGAGCTTACCCACCACAAACAAGATTGTGTCCATGTTTACTTGTTATGATTGAATGTGTATTTGCAGTTCTAACGGTGCAAAAGACAATCACAAAAATCTTTGCATGCCACTGAATTCAAGTTTTAAGTGGAAATTATTATTAGCGAAATGGTGATCAAACCAAAAATATGTATAAAGAAATGGTCTGCAATTTAAATGATTTGATTTAAGGAATTTTCCATTCAAAACTATTTGGTTTTCCTCACGCATGTTAAAGCTTGTCAATTAATGTCAATGACAACAGATTATTTTATCTGTTGTTTCTATCGTTGCATCATTTATCCAATTATTTAAATTCTTCAAACACTTTTCAAGCTTATTGTTAGTTGTGTTACAACAAATATGTGTTCAATCTTTAAAAATATTTTTTTTTACATCCTGATCTTGTTAGGGAGACATAGGAAACAATGAGTCTTACTCATTAAATAAATTGTTTTCACCAACTGGAAAGTGCATTTAGCGGATAAGATTCATTGCAAAACACATAAGTTATATAAAAAAGTTTCCCTATCTTTTGTTTAAATAAAAAAAACGGAAAAGGAAACTTAGCCAATTACTCATGCATCACCTCTGAACCTAAATGCATCATTATCCTGAAAAGAGAATTTGTTGTCAATCTTATCTAAGAGGTGGACAAATTGTCAATATTTGTGAAAAAGACGAATTTGCTTTGCTGGTAATAGTCTCCCAAACCTTTAAAACACCTGCTTTATCATATGATCAAAAACCACTGTAACACTGTTTTCACATTTTTATTTCTTTAGTTATTAACGCTTTAACAGTTTGGAACCAAACATTTGCTTTGGTTTCAGCACATTTTGCACGTGTGATTTAAATACTTTGGCATTAATTCTTTCTTTGCAATTTGTCATCTTCCTTAGTTAGAAATTGCAAACAAACAAAAAAAAAACTGCAGATCCTCTACTCCTTAAACATGATGTTAGGTTGCTAGAATTTGCCGGCATAAAGGACCCACATGGTTGGATATTCTTACCCTACTTGAAGGTTTTTGAATTCTGACATTATAAAAAGAGGTTTTATTTAATATTTTTTTTACAATGCTGCTCTACTGTTTTTTTTCTAGTAACATTTGAGGTATTATTTTTGGGATTCCCAAAGTTTCTCCATCCATCCGTCCCTCCGTCCGTCCGTCCGTCCGTCCGTCCGTCCGTCTGCAGGATCATGTTATTTTAATAATACCTAAAGATAGATTTGCTGTACAATGACATGAAACTGAACTGTAAAAACACACTCAAAACCCCAAAAAATACATCTCTTAAAAAGTATTTAGAGTACTCAAGGCTCCACCATTCAGGACATTTTAGAGGAAGGACACATAAGAGCATACAAAAAATTTAAAACCAACCTAAGTGAAACTATCCCAAGAATGACATTAAAATTTTTAATAAATACATACAAATAAAGATGCATGCAGAGATGTTTAAATAAAAGAAGATTATTTTTAGAACTGTTGCACAAATAGGATTCTAAGATGTTTGAAATATTATTTAATCACCCCTTGTTCATGTTAATAATAAATCTTCCTCAAACTCTAGGGTCACTTGTGGAGTACCACAGGGTTCAGTCCTTGGACCAATTCTATTTACTATATATATGCTTCCGATTGGCAAAATTATCAGACAGCATGGGATTAATTTCCACTGTTATGCTGATGACACTCAGCTATATTTATCCATAAATCCTGATGAATCCAATCAGTTACTTCGACTGCAGTCATGTCTTGATGACATCAAAAGCTGGATGACTTTAAATTTCCTGCATTTAAATTCTGACAAGACAGAAGTTGTAATCTTTGGGCCAGAGTCTTCAAAAAATAAAGTTCTTAATCAATCCCTTAATCTGGATGGCATTAACTTGGCCTCTGGTAATAAAGTAAAAAATCTTGGTGTTATTTTTGACCAAGACATGTCATTTAAATCCCATATTAAACAGGTTTCCAGAGTTTCCTTTTTTCACCTCCGGAATATCGCCAAAATTAGAAACATTCTGTCCAGGAGTGATGCTGAAAAACTAGTCCATGCATTTGTTACTTCAAGGCTGGACTATTGTAATTCCTTACTATCAGGAAGTCCACAAAATGCAGTTCGAAGTCTTCAGCTGATTCAAAATGCTGCGGCAAGAGTTCTGATGAAAATCAACAAGAGGGATCATATTTCTCCAATTTTAGCTTCCCTTCATTGGCTTCCTGTTAAATCAAGAATAGAATTTAAAATTCTCCTTCTAACGTATAAAGCCCTTAATAATCAAGCTCCATCATATATCAGAGCTCTGATTACCCCGTATGTTCCTAATAGAGCACTTCGCTCTCAGACTGCAGGTCTGCTGGTGGTTCCTAGAGTCTCTAAAAGTAGAATGGGAGGCAGATCCTTTAGCTATCAGGCTCCTCTCCTGTGGAACCAACTCCCAGTTTTGGTCCGTGAGGCAGACACCCTGTCTATTTTTAAGACTAATGTTAAAACTTTCCTTTTTGACAAAGCTTATAGTTAGAATGGCTCATACCCTGAGCTATCTCTATAGTTGTGCTGTGATAGGCCTAGGCTGCTGGAGGACATCAGGGTCTAATTTTCTCACTCTACTGATTTCTACTGTTCTTCAGTCTACTGTTCTCCAGTTTTGCATTGTATTACATTGAAATGACTGTAGTCATTTCAGCTTTTAACTTTTTGCTCTCTCTCTTTTTCTTCATAGTAGGTACACCTGGTCTGGCGTTCTGTTAACTGTGACATCATCCAGAGAAGACGGCTCACCCGCTACTACCATCTAATGTAGAACAGATTACTAGATCAATGTGTGCTTCTGTGCTTGTTTGTCTCTCTTGTTGTGTCTCTGTTCTGTCTTCTGTAACCCCAGTCGGTCGAGGCAGATGACCGTTCATACTGAGCCCGGTTCTGCCGGAGGTTTTTCCTTCCCGTTAATGGGTGGTTTTTCTTCCCACTGTCGCTTCATGCTTGCTCAGTATGAGGGATTGCAGCAAAGCCATGTACAATGCAGATGACTCTCCCTGTGGCTCTACGGTTCCCCAGGAGTGAATGCTGCTTGTCGGGACTTTGATGCAATCAACTGGTTTCCTTATATAGGACATTTTTGACCAATCTGTATAATCTGACCCAATCTGTATAATATGATTGAACTTGACTTTGTAAAGTGCCTTGAGATGACATGTTCATGATTTGGCGCTATATAAATAAAATTGAATTGAATTTAATTGAATTAACATATTACATACCGATGCAACCTTACTTTTTGCATTTTGTTTAAAATAGATGCTCCCAGTTGTAAAATGTCCTTTTTATATCCCTTTACTTTCAGCGTCTAAATATTACATAGTGCCCTGTAATACAGAAATCAGCTACAAAAGCAGAGACAAATGAAGTAAAGGAACCAGAAATCATGATCTGAGAGGAAATCATTACTTTCTCCATGTTGACCTCTGTGTTAACTCTGGCTAAAACCGGTTGCCACATTTTTTTCCACCATTTCTCACTTAGCTTCACACACAGTTCCTCATGCAAACCACATCTTCACTCATGTTAAGACACGCGTGTGCTTGGCACAGCTCTGCAGATGATGTGTATTCTCACATAACACCAGAAATTAGCAGTTCCTCCTCTCTGGTTTTGTGTGGAACAAGGGTTAAGATCAGTTATTTCTCTTGTTTTCCCTGTGCTGTGTCCCTCTTTCTTCTTCTGTGTGGTAGTCTGTCATTTCCTCTGCCTGGTTCCTCAAGGAGTCAGACTGTCTGCGCCTTAAATAGGCTTGACCTCAGCACAGACTCTGAGGCTACCTCTGTCTTTAACTGCGCACATGCTTCTCCGTTTACATTAGAGTGTGGTTTTTTGAAGGTGGGTGATTTTCATTGCAGGCACGCTGCTTGAAGCCTCACAAATTGTAGCAGGGGTTTTTATGTCTCTCGAAAGCTTTATTTGTAATCCAAAATGGTCTCTATGGAGGCAGCTGCCCACGTGATCACAGTGCTCCCTTTGAATTCAACCCTGATTTCTAGAATAGCAGAAGTGTGATTCACTTCATAACTTGACTCCAGTATTCTGGGAAATATTACATATTAACTACAAAACAGAAAAAAGGAAACATAAATCATCCCAAAATGAAACCCCACGCTCATTAAGGAGTGCTCTTTGAATGCAATTACAGCCACCAGTACCCCAGTTATATGATCAGATTGTAAACATTTCTATCACATGTGTTAAACTGTGTCAGGACTCTTCAAGGGTGTTGAAGAGCTTGGCCACGTTCGGGTTATTACACAAAATAGCTCATAGGGGTTCAAGGCAAGGTAAGGCAATGCAAATGTATTTGTATAGCACATTTCAGTACAAAGACAATGCAAAGTGCTTTACATGAATAAAATATATGAAAATAAAAGCAGAATAAAAGGAAGTTGGAAAAAATGTACAGCAATCTGTATATGTAAACCCCTTCATCTGCCTGTTCTCCTAAGATAATGCATCCAGTGATGGTGTGGAAAGTTCCCATATAGGGCACTTCTGCACAATGTGAGGAAACACAGTGCAGTTGTGATATAAGTCATGGTACAGGTGGTATTACTCACAGTCACTTTAGCTGTGTCTGCACTTTTCAGCCTGAAGACTGGGTAAGGAACTATAAACATCTGCATTTCCTGCTGGCAGATCTTAACCAGGTTGGAAATTGAGCTCGAAAGGGTAAAAATAGAGAAAAAGAGAAACAGGAGCAAGACAGAAATAGATAAATAATGAAATTAAATTGTATTCAAATTCAAACAGACTCTTTAGCAACAGACCAGACAACAACTTGGGCTTTTTAACACCTTAAGAGCCACAGGTTGATCACCTTAATACCTCAACACATTGATGCAGTAATTCATACAAAAGGAGCCTAAGCCAAGTATTGAGTGTAGTATAGAATATGGACATACTTTTCAGTAGACTGAGACTTTTGTTTTAAAAATATTTATACCAGTCTCAGATGTCAATTTCAGAAATGTTTTTATTTTTGTTTAGTGTTAGCTAAAGACCACAACCACCACTATTAACAGAAAAAAACACATACATATAACATTCTATTTTAAGTAAATCTATACCAGTCCTAAATTATACTGTTTGACTTCAATTACTGAAATAAATAAAGTTTTTAATTTCACTCTGATTTATTGAGATGAAGCTGTATGATATTGCCTTTCCATTTTTAAAGAAAGCACTGCTCCAAAGGCTCATGTTGTCACATTCATACTTCCCATGAATGACCCAAAAGCAACAAATTCAGAGGCAGTAGTGCAATGTAATCAACTTACTGACAGGAAAGGAAATAAGGGGTGAGTGGAAGTGGACCTGGGTTCTGGCCGGCTGGGAAGGCTCTGGTAGCAGACTGTGGGAAGGGAAAGAAGAGAGGTGAGCACCAACAACAGACAGGCTGGCCAGAGGCTGATCTGTGGAACAGATGATGGATGATGTACCGGAGGGACAGAGACAGGTTGCGGACACTGTGGTTGAGCAGAAGTGTGGCTTGGGACTTGATGGTTCATCCATGATGGAGGGTGTACAGGCCTGATGGTGATGGAGGTTGATGATGCCTGCGGGACCAGAGGAGCAACGGTCACCTGGAGCGCCAGGAAGGCTCAAGGGAAGCGGAACTGCCAGACGACTGAATGGTCTTTTCCGAAGAAAGTTCTTGAATACACCAGACTGGAGCAAGGTAGGACATGAGAGCGGTACAGAGGGATTAGTCGTGGGAAGCTTGGAACCAAGGAGTTAACTTGGAGTAGTGATCCGGTCAGGTGCCGCTCAGGTGAGCTAATGCTCTGATGCCTTCCATCCGCCTACAGCCACCTTAGGTACTCCTTCTAATTGGCATGGATGGAAAACGCCTGTGGCTGACATCCACCTGTCGCACCCTGCAGGAGAAAGGTAAAACCGGCACCACACCTCTGCTGCACAGAACCACAAACCTGACACATTTTGTCTCAGAACAGTATTTTAAATGTATTAATTTGCATTAAAAACAATGGAATGGGCGCGCCGGTGGTGCAGGGGTAACATGTGCGGCCCTTGCATGGAGGCCTTAGTCTTTGGCGCGGCCGTCCCGGGTAAGACTCTGTTCCATGGACCTTTGCTTCATGTCTTCCCCCTCTCTCTCAGCCCCCTTTCCTGTCAACCTACTATCATTAATGGCCACTAGAGCCACACACACACTTAGAAAAACGTTTTAAAAATACAATGAAAATCAATATTAGAATTTATGTTTTAGACTTGAAGGATTTCTAGGTATTCTGGCTATAAGATATGATGCTATTTGCCATTTAGGAATATTGATTGTAAGACATAGAATTAAAATCTCACAAATCCAGCAACATAGCAACATCTTCACAAGAATGGAGCCGTTCAATTATTATGAAAATCTTTCATTTAAATTTACTATCAGCCAGCTGTATCTTTCACGCTACATTAGTGCTTAAATGTCGGAACTGAGCTAGAGCTCTTTGGGTCCCACCTGTTCAAAATCTTCAAGGTGTAAAGGTACATGCTTACTATTTGCAAGGCAAAGTGAGGAGCGTGCCGTTGCTTCTTCACACGATGAAGTAAATAAATGTAATAAAAGGGTTTGATTCATGAATAATGAATGCCGTAGTCTGGTCATAATCGTTGCTCAGACATATCCTGTTAGGCATCCTCCAGTGAGGTGAATCAGGAAGTTAGCACACCAGCTACAACTTCTGCCAGAGCTTATCACTACTTGCAGCGATTTCCGGAAATTTACATGCAAGATGCAGCGTTTACTTCAGCTGCACCCCGTTGACAAAGCAATAGAAAAAGAAATAAACGTATGCAGGAACAGCTTGTAACAATAACAGAAATAAAAGTTGCAGTTTGTGACTACAAATGATTGAGAGCAAAAGTCCAAACCTTTAGTCTAAGGAGGATCAGACTGAAATGTAACGAGTCCTGCTGAAATACGTACATACCACAAAGGATGGTATAAATGTGGTAGGTCAGACTGAAAAAACAGAAGGATATTGTTCTTTCATGTTTATTGTTTTTCTAAATACTAAGAAAGAAAACAATATGGTTTAAAAAGTTACTGAAAAGACTAGTGTGTGACCTTTACAAAAATGAAAGTTAAAGCAAGTTTGGGGTGTATTGCTGCATTTGGGGACACTAACCTTCTGAATTTCTAACATTATTGTGTAGAAATGGTTTTACAATATTCAAATCTATAATCTAAACCCTAAAATATACAGTATATAGTGACCTTTAAAAGAAACACTATGTGGGAGCTGAGCATTTCAAAAAATCATTCTGAAATTAGAATAATTTAACTTGGGCCCAGAGCTTTGTGGTTAAATGCAGGTACCCATTCAGAGTGAATCACTCACACTCAGACATTCAAGTTTATTTGTTGGTACACTGTAAGCTGATCGCTCCAGGCTTGCAGAGCTTGAAGTTATCTTTACCCTAATTTCTCTTAATATGACTCTTTTTAACAAGTTATTGCTCTCATGTTGCTTCATGCTCAGTCTAAGGTATACTTAGAAATGCCTTTTCACAAGGAATAATTCCAAATTAAGCTGATATTCATACATATCAGTTGGCTATTAACCTAAAATGGTCAGGTGACTGATATTGTAAAAAGGAAAAAAAAAATGGTTTTCATCCCAACCCATGGGGTTACATCATAAACAAAACACAGATTTCATTGGTTTGTCAAGACTTAATGATTTTGAAAATGCAATTCTTTTTTCGTTTTACATTTGGAAACAAAAAATGAATTTTGGACATGCCAACATACATGTTAAAACAAATCACATCAGGGCCAGCACTTTTGGCTCAGTCAATCAGCATCTCTTTTGCATGAAGCTAAAATCAAACTTTGCCTTTATGGGTAACAATAGACTTGCTCAAGATATGCTTGAAGATATACACTCACCGGCCACTTTATTAGGTACCCCATGCTAGTAACGGGTTAGACCCCCTTTTGCCTTCAGAACTGCCTCAATTCTTTGTGGCATACATTCAACAAGGTGCTGGAAGCATTCCTCAGGGAGTTTGGTCCATATTGACATGATGGCATCACACAGTTGCCGCAGATTTGTCGGCTGCACATCCATGATGCGAATCTCCTGTTCCACCACATCCCAAAGATGCTCTATTGGATTGAGATCTGGTGACTGTGGAGGCCATTTGAGGACAGCGAACTCATTGTTCAAGAAACCAGTCTGAGATGATTCCAGCTTTATGACATGGCGCATTATCCTGCTGAAAGTAGCCATCAGAAGTTGGGTACATTGTGGTCATAAAGGGATGGACATGGTCAGCAACAATACTCAGGTAAGCTGTGGCGTTGCAATGATGCTCAATTGGTACCAAGGGGCCCAAAGAGTGCCAAGAAAATATTCCCCACACCATGACACCACCACTACCAGCCTGAACCGTTGATACAAGGCAGGATGGATCCATGCTTTCATGTTGTAGACGCCAAATTCTGACCCTACCATCCGACTGTCGCAGCAGAAATCGAGACTCATCAGACCAGGCAACGTTTTTCCAATCTTCTATTGTCCAATTTCGATGAGTTTGTGCAAATTGTAGCCTCAGTTTCCTGTTCTTAGCTGAAAGGAGTGGCACCCGATGTGGTCTTCTGCTGCTGTAGCCCATCTGCCTCAAAGTTCGACGTACTGTGCGTTCAGAGATGCTCTTCTGCCCACCTTGGTTGTAATGGGTGGTTATTTGAGTCACTGTTGCCCTTCTATTAGCTCGAACCAGTCTGGCCATTCTCCTCTGACCTCTGGGATCAACAAGGCATTTCCGCCCACAGAATTGCCGCTCACTGGATGTTTTTTCTTTTTCGGACCATTCTCTGTAAACCCTAGAGATGGTTGTGCGTGAAAATCCCAGTAGATTAGCAGTTTCTGAAATACTCAGACCAGCCCTTCTGGCACCAACAATCATCCCATGTTCAAAGTCACTCAAATCACCTTTCTTCCCCATACTGATGCTCGGTTTGAACTTCAGGAGATTCTCTTGACCATGTCTACATGCCTAAATGCACTGAGTTGCCGCCATGTGATTGGCTGCTTAGAAATTAAGTGTTAACGAGCAGTTGGACAGGTGTACCTAATAAAGTGGCCGGTGAGTGTACAATGCAAAAATATTACTTAAAGGGTCTATATCATGCAAAAGCACCTTTGTTTTTACCTATGTTATGTGCTATTCCTTCATCAACATCATGCCCAGAATGGTATTGTTGCTTGATCCTCTTGAATTCAGTCCCTCCCTCTCCTTGAAAACGAGTGTTTTATTACTGGTCTATGTAGAGCGTTGATTACCCACTCCCTCCAGGAAGCCCCTACCTTCACTGTGCCGCCTCTGCCCAGTATTGCTCCTCAGGCGCTATAAAGCTGCCCACTGTTCCCTAAGGGACGGGTTAAATGCAAAAGATACATTTCGCTGGAATGTACAATTGCAATGACCAATAAAGATTTCTTCATCTTTGTCTAAACAAGACACCCAACACACGTAAATGTGAGTCAGAGCACGAGCATTTCTGCTAAAAGTTCAGATAAATGGCTCTTTTAGCACCTAATCTGCACAGCGACACATATAAACCACAATCATAGACTTACAGTATGCACATACTATATATAAGCCATAAGGTAGCTTCTTCCGATCGTGGTTCTTCAACAGTTTGGTATGCTAATCTTGAGAGTAAAATAGTGTGAAGCAGAGTTATTATATTACATTTGTAAGGACTGCAACAGGTATCGGTTATATACTAAACATAACACCTTTAAACATACAACATGTGTACTCTAGAGCCCTACATCCCAACAATAAATAGGACACGTCATGCATCTCCATCATCGTTACCAGCAGATGAGCAATCATCAGATTTTCTAGATGGCTTATTCTTTCACGTGAAAAGAATTGCAGCTACACTTCGAAGATGTGGCTACTTTCGATTGAGCTGACAGCAGAGAGCTCACGAGTAATTTCACGTTCGGTCTTGATGCTTAATTACATTTCCAAGGTGGTGCCGACTACCCGGGGAGGCATTTTTGCAGCAGAACCTGGAAGAGGAGGTGACTTTGTGTCCCCTGAGCACAGACTGTGCTCTGAAATGGAACACGGGTCCTGAAAGGTGGTATTAGCGGCTCACTGAGATGAAATGTTGTCAGCCTTTGTCTTACCACATGAATGGATTTAATTTGTGTGATCTCCTTGTCCTCAGCGCGGTGGAGCAATCAAAGGTAATGTTGATGAAGCTCAAGGGCACCTGGCAGTGCTTTTTATATTGCAAGTCAGTACACTGAGAATGAATCAGGGATTTTTATTTAAGAAAACAGTAACAAAACCCATAAACTGAACCAATAAGCCATAAAGACTGGTAACACAAAAAAAAAAATAATAATAAGTTCATGCATGTTTAACCCTAGCTTGCTAAATACGGGTTGTTTTAATTCAGTTTGCATATACAACATTTCAGTATCCATGACCCCATCCTTCATCTGTGCTTTAGGGCTCACCTGTGATGAGCGTTTGAGATCCATCTCTTCTTTTACTCAACAGGCTGTGATTTTTCTTGCAGTAATTCACGATGACTGCGTTTTTTTGTCATTATCAAATAATAATGTAATTAATGTAGACACAAAATAACATCTGTATGTGTATATAATGACTTGTAGAAAGAAATCTGTAGGATCTAGCAAATAAAACAAAAAGCAGCTATTATTGTCAGCCCCCATCGGTCATTTAGCTTTCAAGTGCAGAGAGAGATAGTGCCCCAGATGTGTTAAATTAAAGCTTAAAAGGCTCCATGATTAGTTGAACATGTTGGCCTGAACATGTTGTATGCTGTGTTGTTGCGTTTTCCTGTTTACTTAAAAATTGCTGTTCGTGATGTGTAAAAACTTATACGGACTTGAAAAAATTGTATATGCTTTGTTATATTTTTCATCCATGGAGGTCGGCATTTATTCCACTGTGCAATGCGTGCTGGGTTAATGACGCGGTTAGGTCCGGAACTGGAACCTGGTTAGGTTAGGAACTGGTTAGGTCTGGACTGGAACCTACAGAGTGATCTGAGTAATTTTGTTTTTGTATTGGATTTGACAGGTGTAAATTTAGACAATGCCACACTATGTCGCTGTTAGCTGTAATTTCAAACCAAAAAAAAAACAACAGAAGAAGTGAGACGAGTCTTCATCGCTTCCCACATGAAAAAAAAGAGAAAAGAGCAAAGCTGTTGGAAGAAGACAACTTCTGAAGGACCCACATTTCTGCTCTCAACACTTCTCTCAAGAATACTTTGAGTCATTTGTACGAACAAAATTGACGAATGAGCTAACAGATGGAACTTACCCTTGTTATTTAAAACCAGCCTTGCCGACTATTTTTATCCATAAAGCGACTAAACCTTGTCACTGGGTGAAACTTCACAGACAGGAAACACCAGAAGCCCTTTTAAATAATGAGGTTAGTGCCGAATGTGAAATTACGGACCCGACACCAGACCAAAGACCAGACTCTAAAGAGGTGACCAGACCGATCAGGTCCTAACTGTTATTGGACCTGACAGCGGACTTCTTGCCAGGATCACACAGTCCTACAGTATTATTATTATTATTATTATTACATTGTCATCAATTTCAAAGTACTGTGGTTAAAACTCAAAATGTTTAACGTTACTCATTGCTGTTTTAGCTGAATGGAGCTAGTGCTAAAGGCCCTAGTATACATAATTTACCCAGAATGCATTGCAGATAAAACAACATGGCGGCGTCAGTGTGACAATACATTTATAAGAACTAAACATCTTACAGTATTTTTACTGTATTGTTTGTACCTTTAGATATTTATGAAATGAAGTCTATTTTTGCAACTAATCGTGGATGCCTTTAACAACCAAGGACTCAAAACCTATTTTAACACAATGTCAAAAACAAGACGTTATCATATCCCTGACAGATGATGCAAGAAGCTGAACAAAGTCAGGTCTGCCTCCAGTTTCATCTGCACAAAAAGGAAAGGGTTTCATATTTATTTTGTCCTTCTCCAAACTTGAATTTCAATTGTAGAGTACACTGCATGTGCATGCGTGTATAAATTAAGGGTAAACTGTAGAAGCAGAAAATGGACAAATTCACCAATAATAGCTTTATTTGCTTTCAAAACCTGTGTTTATTTCTGCACAGAATTCAGTCCTTTATTAAAGGGCATATGTCTTTTTTTTTTAAACTTTTCATTCTCAGTTGTGTTCAGGCTTGTAGCTCAAAAATGTATTTATTTCCTAGACTGAAATTGAGAATAATCTAGAACAGAAATGCATCAAAGACAGAAGCAACCACAAGGCAACTGAGAACAAAGCCTGAAGTTGCAGAAGAGTAATGATGTTAATGTTAGAATGACAAACACAGACCCTAATGAAAGCACACTGGCCACCCAAGATAAAACAAGTGACAGTTAAGTTTATAGCTTGAATCTGACATCATAAATTTAATATATATATTGTGAGTTATCTAGTGAAGATGGAGAAGTCTCAGGAAATGTCTGAGATCAGTGGCTTGGATATCCAAACTGGAAGCCTATGCAGGGATTGTAAAACACTGTCATGAGCACAGCCTCTCTCTAGTTCACCACCGTAGCAGCTTGTGACAAAAACTGTGATCAGAAACACTAAAATTCTGCCAGCATCAACACAGATGTTATTTATGTACTGGTTCTGATCAGAATTATTCCGATGTGCACAGACATTTCTTACCCCAGTCCTTGCAACAAATGTGTCACCAGAGCCATCTACTTGGTCTTGCCCGGGTGTTCTTGATTTAGCATATCTGTCACATGTGGGGCATCACTTGCCTCAGACAGTTGCACTAAAGACGCACATTAAACATGTGTTGATTTCATTTATTCTACATAAAAAAGGACAAAAAAACATTTTTATGCATTTTATGCAAATTTTTTTTCTTAATTTTGTGTCAACTCAGGACCGTCTCCAATTATCTAAAAATAGCCCTAACATTGCCTGTGCAAATTCTCAGTTATCCAGGTCATCGCAACAGCAAACAGGCTTAAATCAGAGACAACTGGACTTTTGCTCATTTCTTTCTGAAAAGGTTTTGACACCTATCCAGGAGTCTTCGTCAATTGAACACCACAGTGTAGTTTTTTTGGGCTGCTGGTGGGGGGTAGATTCTGCAGTGTTATTCCTCAGTCTAAAGGCATTCATCTCACTGTGGGTGATTCTAAATTGACTACATGATTGTGTGTCTCTTTATGATCCTTTATAGACTTGCGGCTTCTCTTTTGTGTCCCCCACACCTTCAAAATAAGGAAACACAACAAAAAATGCCATTGACAAAAGAAAACTAAGAAAACTTTTATCATCTTAAAAAGAGTCATCAGCTCTAAATCTATTGTTTGTTCATCAGTCTATCTCTTAAATGTAATAATTACAAGAAAAGCAACGTGCTGACTTTCATCTATTACCGATTTGAAAAAGCTGTAAGAGTTATTGGCCTTTTCAAGGTTGTCTTTTAGTTAGAGCAATAAAGGAGCAGGACTATGGTGCTAAACCATAACTGCAGAACAACCACGGATTGTGGTTGACCCTGTGCTTTACTGTTCCAAAAAAAAAAAAAAAAGCATTTTCTCCATTCTGTAAAAACGCAGCGGAAAAAAACTAAAGCAAAACGACAGAAAACATAGTGTTCATTGGATGTGCTTCTAAACTGGATGGAAGAAGTCCAGTCAAATGCTTTTGCACTGTGAGGAAAAGGCAAAATTCAGCCTTTCTCAATGCATGAATGAGGACGTATCATGTTTTTCAAGCCTTACTTTTTACACTGAAATCCTTCAGTTGTGTCTATATAAAGTGGACCTGCAATACTTTGGTCTGAATTCCTTGTTAATTTACCTCCTTCATTTGCATCTGAGGGCAACTTGTTTTTGTGCTGTCTCTTTAAATCTATAGGAGACTATATTACATAAACTAAATACTATAGGAGATAATATATAAATTGGTTAATAGTTGGACTGATGAGCACAGCAAGCGCTCACCTTCTCTTTGGAGAAAAAAAAAACAATGTTTATATAATCAAATTAATATTGACAAGACAAAAAAAGATGTTTACCATTGTGAAATCTTTTGAACAGCTTGAAATGCACAGTAATGTGCAAAACATTTAAAGCCCTTTATTTCCACTCATTTTCTAAACTGTTTAACCTCTTTTATAAACTTTTACTCTGTCTCTAATAATCGTTTGAGGCTTTCTGAAGGTCCTTGGTTGCTTTTTTATGTGTGCTAATTTTTAGTCCAGTTATTCGACCTGTGATACGTCTATTTCAAGATCACAGATTCAGCTCTCGTACACCTGCCGAAATTTGTACATTTTGCAAGAAGAAGGGTCAGAAATAAAAATATGCCGAAGAATCTGTAGGAAGAGTTTTGTAGAACCAAGGAGGCATCCTGCTGCATGGCTCCTGCTTTCCAGAGGTGTCCTAAAGAGGATTAGTCCCGGTGTCTGCCACACATAACTGTATGCATGTATCCATGCAATTTTCATATTTATCATGGCTGTGAGGCACAAAAATAGCATGTTGAGGATAATACACAATTACTCATGGTTCATAGTGGATACTGGTTTGAGAGGTGGACCGGGGGGTAATATTGGCGAGGTGACTTCATGCTAACCCTAACCTTACAGTTTAGTGCAAGGTGTAGAAAAGGATGATCTAAAACATGAAACATATATATATATATATATATATATATATATATATATATATATATATATATATATATCTTTTTTAACTGTTCTTTAAAACTACATGTGTCTTTAAAATATGTATGTAGTTGTGTCTTAGATCCAACTTATGTCTAACCACTTAATGGTCACTGGACTAATTACATTTCTGCAGAACTTACCAGACATAGCTAATAACTTTCGAATATTTATAGTAGATGCTGGCAACTACTGTAATCTTTTCCTAAACAGGCATTGAGACTGGTGACTTCTTTAAACTTCTTTCCAAAGCCAGTTTGAGTGTTTCCAGAGTTTTTGAGTCAAATTTCCAATGTTTAGCATTATTTGTCTTAGTGAATTAAACACATTCTTTAAGGTGTAAAGTCAGGCCCAGAGCAACAATTTTTGGAAAGATTTAAGGATTAAAGAAATTAAAAGTAGGCGTTTTTAAATAGACACTCAGAAACCACTCACTGATCTGACTGCTCTCCAGTTAGATTTTAACAGTTTATTTTTTCACCGCCTGCAGCCAGGCAGAGGAAGGAGGGCATGCCTGACTTTTTTTTCTTGGCCTCCCCAAAACAAGCTTCTCCTGGGAAGATCATGTCACTCTGGTTTTCTGCAGCGTGTCAGTTGAGGTCTGTGTGTGAGAAAACAGTTCTCCTTCATGTGCGCGGGGAATGTTTGCATCAAAAGAAGATTACATTGCCTATGGGGGAGGAAGTGATGTCTATTAATGCTGTCACCAAGGCAATCATCCATGAAACATCCTCTACAGACACAGCAAGTCACAGATGCTGTGAAACTTTAAGGCTGAATCTGGGAATTTACACAGCCCCGATTGTCGTTGGTGGCAAGTTCTGCACCACGCAGACACGCTGTAATACTAGCTGATTCAAAATGTCCCTTTTAATTTCTGTTAATCTATCAGGAGTAGCACTTCCTGGCAGTGTTTCCATTGCACATACAAATGTGAAGGAACTGACTGCTGTTTGTAAAGGCTTGACTTGTGTCCAAGGCAAACCAAAATCTGATAGTTTCTCTTATAGATATTATTTTATAGCAAAAAATAAATAAAATAAGAGCATGTTGTTATTGTTGTACCTGTAGAACTGAGTGCTTTTCAAATCCACTTATGCGAGAAATACATAATTCTTAAGGTGCGTTCACCTTAAGAACGCAAATGTGGCAGGATGAGCGACAGATTAACACGATATCCCTATGAACAGGTGAAACACCAAGGTGACATGACGCAAAGCAACATGACGCAAAGCAATGCCACAGAGGCAATTCTACTGATGCAAAACGCACAATTTTGGCAATTAAAGCAACATTCATTGGGTGTTTAAATGCCCATAGAATGTGAACTTACAGCCACAAGAAGAAGAAAAAACAAGCAGGATAACCTTTAAGGTAAAACGTTACAATGCAACAATTTATTTTTTGTTAAAGTATTTTTTAACAGCAGTTATATGTTGATTTTTCTTCCCTCCCACATAACTACTTAGAAATGTTGAAGTGATTGCCTGCAGTCAGAAGCTGAACATGATTGGGATTAGGTAAAGATAAGACTTTAAATTATAATCATATTAACAGCTGAAGTTTTCTCTTTTTTTTTTTTTTAAAAGGGAGGTGTGTAGCATTGTTAAAATGTATGAGATGTAGATTTCAGACTGAAGTGGTCTGCATGTGCCTGTATGTGGGTAAGCGTGCGCAGCATGAACAGTGTTTCTGCTTGATGTTACTACTGAGCAGACAGAAATGGTTGCGAGAGCCATATGGAAAAATCAAATGAGCACAAGCTGTGGAGTAGCAATTGAGAAGTCTTTTGGTAGTTTATGTTTGCAACGTCTAATTGAATAGAGATGTTTGTTGAAAGAACAGAGCATCTCTTTTCTGCTATCACAAGTTTCACTGGAACTGAAGCCACAAGGTGAGTAAGAGTTAAAAAACACTTTAAGATAAAGTTAAGAGGCACCCACTCAAGAAGAGGTAACATTATTAGCACAATGAAATCAAAGTGGATATGCAAGTCAATTTTAATTATCTGTTATTCAAAACTCCCACACAACAACATAAAAAAAGGAGATTAGAAAATATTTCAACTCTTGACATATCTTAGAATTAAAAAGTTTTTGTGAAATCAATGACGAAATGGAACCAACGTCTTTGGATTCAAACAATTAATTCCTGTTGATATGTTTGATCAAATGGTCTGTTTCAGTAACCTGGCCAGCCAGGTTGATAATGTGTAGCACTCTTTGTTCTGCACATTATCAATCTGGGACTGCTCCCACTGAATTTGTTTAGGGAAAGTTGGAGAACTCTCCAAGCTGACTGGACGAAGCAACACCTGCCTACTAAAGGTTGGTTTTAGCCAATCACGGTATCAAATTAAAACATAGGCAGCAATAGTCATGAGAAACCACAAACAGGTAGACTAGTAAGACACTTCTTCCTGTTCTACTATCAAAGAAGAAACTAGATTCTTACAAATAGCAGCAGCTACGCGTGCGTCCTCCTGTGCTGCCACGTTTGTGTTGGTTTGGCTGTGGGCTCCACACAAATACTGCAAGAATACAGCTTGCAGGCAAGGTTACTGTTTGACAGCATATGTAATCATATTCAATATTGCAAAATATATATTCTAATTAGCCCCATTTGTCAAATTAACAGAATCTTTTTAATTTTTTTTTAAATGCAGGTATTAAACATACTTTTCATTAAGCCCACATATCTGTATTAAATGTTTTTCTTTAATTGATCTAATATAATTTTCTAATCTTAAATGTCATGTTTTGATTAACTGTAGAGGAAAATCATCATAATTAACAGAAATGAAGAGGTGAGAACACAAGTCTGTCTGTAACTAATCTATATAATGTGTTTCAGTTGGTGAAGTGAGTTACTGAAATAAACCTTTCTATTATATTCTAATTTATTGAATGACTGTAAAGCATTGAAGCAAAATGTAAAGCTAAACTTGTCTATGCAACAATATTTGAGAGACAGTTAATTGGGATCATGAGTGTTTAAAGTGCTGTAAAACCCAAATGATTTGTAATTATTTTTTTTTTAATTGGGTACTTGTTTGGGAAACGTTAAAGCCTCCTCTCTAAAGGTAATTAGAAAAAATGTGACCCTTTCACACCTACTTTTTTTTTTTTTTTTTTTTTTTTTTTTCTCCCCAGTGTCCTGTCTAGCAATATGGCAATAGGAATTGATATCTCAATGCCAGATAGAGCTCGACAGATTTTGCTTTTACAAGTGGAGCAAACAGCTTTCGCCATAGTGCTCCACTTGATTTATGCTTGTAAATAGCTTTATTATGATTCCTGCAAGGAGAATTTCAAATTATATGGACATGACAATGGGAGAGTAAAGGAAGAACAAAAAGTGAAAGAAAAAAAAAAAAGAGGAGAGGTGAAAGAAAGAGGAGATAAAAGGAAGAGAATGATAAAACCTTCTTTGTCTGCTCCATCACCTGGAAAGAGACACAAAAAGAACAGCACAACCAACAGACATAAAGCAACAGATACACTCGAATAACACCTAGATGCCATTGCTAAATCATATATATTATTATGTAAGCTGACATGTGTAATGTGATATTTGAAAAAAGAAAGTGAAAAAACATAAATAAATAAATAAATAAATTATAAGATTACTGTATATAAGTGAACACTTAATACCTGGGACCCAGCACCTACTTTTAAAGCATGATAAAATGGGTGTGGATCTGCTCATGCCAGTACTGGTAAGGATGGGCTAGACAAGTTTAAGTCCTCCCCGATATCTTAAACAGCTGAAGGTCTAAACATCTTCCTCAACCAGATGTGCAGCATTAGCCTCTCGTCCTGAAGCCGCATATTACCAGTGTTAATAAAATATCTTAGTCAGGCAGAAGGTGTGTCTCCTCTCTGTTGCTGGGTAGAATAACATGGCGTTTTATTGCTCCCGGGGGGGGGGGGGGGGGGGGGTCAGAAAGAGAGTTCCTTTGTCCAAAACAGATTTCTCCCTCTCCTAAGAAAACATGTGGGATGGTCTCACCCTTAAAAAGATATGTTCAGTTGTGAAAGTCAGACAGACTTCTACATCGCGCTGTGAAATCATCTTATAATGGTAATGTAATAATCTTTCTCCATATTTAATTTCTATAAATTAAATATGGTAAAATAATATGCATATTTAATTTCTATAAATTAAATATGCATATTACAATGTTTTACCTCTGATCAATGCTTTTCTCATTTATTGTCAAATCTTAAACGGGGGTAAGAATGGGCCTTTTAGTAGCGAAGCAGGATTAGGTCAGTACAACAA
Organism: Fundulus heteroclitus; assembly: GCF_011125445.2. Classification (NCBI taxonomy): domain Eukaryota; kingdom Metazoa; phylum Chordata; class Actinopteri; order Cyprinodontiformes; family Fundulidae; genus Fundulus; species Fundulus heteroclitus. The sequence goes on from NW_023396605.1 coordinate 298,023, forward strand.
GATTAACACCAGGTTGATCTCGGCAGGCTGATATACATCCATCTGCATGACACTAAAAATACTTTTAGCTCAGTGTAACCAGCTGAGTTATCAATCTCTCTTCATTCTACAGTACTCTGGTCACAACAACTAAAACGGGCAGATCCTGACCGGCTGCGAGTGCAGAACACACGACTAACAAATGAGGTACAGCAACATACAAAACTAAAAAAAAAAAAAACAAAAAAAACATGTTTGCCATGTTTCACTCCTAGATGAAGCCACTACTGTCATTAACTTTCAGTTTTCTTTTAGAAATAAAATACTCATGGACCAATATTTTTTTTTTTTTTTTTTTATTTTTTTTTTGGGGCATATATTCTATCTTCTGAAACCACCAGTCTGTCGTGGTAGACAGCCGCTCACATGTTCTACTGGAGGCTTCTTCCTATTAAACGGGAGTTTTCCTTTCTGTTGTTTGCTACATGCATGCTCAGTATGAGGGATTGCTGTAAAGTCTACAACGCAATGCAGGCAACTGTCCACTGTCGCAAGATGCTTGTCCAGGAGAAGTAAATGCTGTGATGCAATCTTATGGGTCTGCCTTGATAGAAGAAAGTTGTTATTGAAAGAAAACCATTCCATTCCATTTACTTTTTTTTAGAGATTGTAACAAGCCATGAAGCAAACATGTGGAAGAAGGTGCTCGGCACAGATAACGCCACAATTAAACGTGTTGCATGCAACACTTTGGTTGTCCTTTTATTTACTGTCTAGTTAATATGTAGCATATCTATCCACAGATAATCACATCACAAGCAACTCAATATGGCCACTTGAGGACTTTAACAATGCAGAGACAATAATATTTAACATCACAGAAATAAGGAGGAATAAGCAGCATGCCTCACAGACACACAAAGCAACAAGAGCAATGTGACCATTGCATGATTAAATTGACATATGACCTTAAAAAGAAGTGAGAGTTCAGTGTTTAGACCAACCGACGCCCAGGTCCCGGTTGTAGAGCAAATAATCTTCCCCATTGTAACTGATGCCTGGGGGAAATTAATGACAACTATCCAGTTTAACTGCTCAAGATCATCCCAAGGAAGCATCCCACAAAAATATCTTGAGTGCGCCTCTCTTTAAATCTTCCTGAAGGTGGGGAAACAGGGGAGGAAGTTTATTTAGTCTAATTAAAAAATGAGCACTGAAACCTGATCTGTTCTTTACCTGAGAGAAGTCATCGTGTTTAATGAAGATTTTGTGTTAAGAATCCTAATTGGAAATTGGAAAAGGAGAACACTAGCAGTGAGGAAAATAATTCATGAGACAAAGTTCTTTAACACCTGATTCATTGAGAAATTATCTTCACATAAAAATCAGAAAATTTGAGAAAAGGCATTTAATGAGAATTTTGCAAACTGATTTGCAGTTTTTTTTCTTTATTGAGTTAATATTTATGTCACAGCTAACAAGCTAACTGTGCAAGTAAGATAACAGAAAAACAACTGAAGCTTGTGACAATATTTGTGCTTCATATGTCAGTAGTGAGGTGTGAAGTTTTAATTAGAACAGAAAATTCATGACTACGAGATTTTCCACCACAACAAGGTTTCAAATTATAATTTTACTGGACTTTCCACAGTTGAGGTGCTTAATAGAAAAAGGCAGATGAGGAAGCAACAGTAATTCCTGTATCAGATACTTGGGAGAGAAAAAAGAAACAATGTATCTTTGACCATTAGTTTTTAACTGAGACACATTTTACAGTACCATTTTAAATTAGTGACTTAGTGGCTAATTCACTAAAGGAATGCTTTCAAAGCAATTACCGTGGCTTTGCACAAACACAGTTTGCTCATGTTTACATGAAACATTATGAACCATTTAGCGGAATACGCACCCATATTTATGTAAATTGCTCTGAGGGCAAAACCACATACTTCCTTTACTCCTACTTGGAAAAGTCTGGAAAAGCTGGACATTTTTATTTATTCCAGGATAAAATAAGAGGACTGTGTTCCGTTGTCTCCGTTATAAATATATAGGTTCCTAGAAATCAGTTGCTTCCACCAGATAGCTTTTTATGTTGCTGTCATATTAAACACGGACATCTGTCTGTCCATCCATTGAATAGAATACAAAGCTTTTTTGTTATCATCCATCCATACATCCACCTTTCTTTTAATGAATAGGACCTCTGTAATTCTCAAAGATCAACACATTTAGCTGGTGTAAAAAAAAACAAAAAGAAAGAAAAACCATTTGTACCTGAGTGCTGGTTGTAATTACTACTCAGAAGAAGAGCTAGAACTAAAGAGTCCTTAAAAAGGAGGGATATTGCAGATGTTTTCTCATTTCCAGTGAAGAGTTCTTGACATTGTTGCTAATCATTTTTTAATCTATATATAAACTGAGAAATCGCTGTGCAAAATCCCTTCGTTACAGTTAATACAAACCTAATGATTGGAATACGTTCCAGAATATAATACTTCACAAACTGAAGTCAGGAACATTAGTCAAGTACTTTAACTTGGTGTGCAAAGTAATCTACATTTGGTCAGCTTTTTTTGGGTGGAACCAAGAAACCTGTTTTAAGTACACATAGCATGCTGTTAAGCAAGAGCAAAGCTTTATTTTGTATTCTAACAAAGTATCAGGAGGAATTGTATAGAACATATTTAAATCAACAATACGTAATTATTGTCCAATCTAATACATTTTTATGGCACAGAGGATCATGGGATACCATCTACAGGACCTAGACTAGTGTATGCGGCATGAGTCCAGAATAGGCCAGACGGATTGCCACAGATACCACCCACCCAGACAATGCACTTTGTTCCACTTCCATCAAGTAAATGATTTAAGAATATTAAATCAAAATCCAATAGACATCAAAACATCTTCTTTTCCTAAAGCAGTAATGGCTGTCACCCCCTGCTGAAAATCAACAAACCATCAACCCAGTTTATAATCTGTTACGTGTCAAAAACACACCAGTTTCCCCGGTTTCTTTTTTGATGTAAATCCAATCATTATGCTGCCTCTCACTTACATATGTGTATTAGCACACTACAATCTCTCAGGGACCGTCTGTTTAAACATCCATGCATATTGCACAGTTTCATAACTAAACTTATTGCACAATATTGTAGACTGCTGTGTGATTTTTTTAAATTTGGAAATTAGTCTATTAGCTGCTAAAGACTATATGCAGTGTTAGCCTCACCAAAAAAGTTCACTATGGTTACACATAATGACAGTAAAACGACTAGATTCTTGATATTTCCACTTATGTTGTTTTTCATGTACCGGTATGTCAGCACAAGCTGACGACGTAGAAACCTGCGTTCATAGCAACCACCGTAGCAACGGTAGAAGTTGTAACCGTAGCACGTCTTACTGAGAACGCCCTAAAATCTTCCGTAAGCTAATAAATGAAAGAATATTTACCTTCCCCAAATAATGATTATGAAAATATTATGCATAATTCTTGTTAGAAATGTCATCAAAATCCATATAATCACAGTTGTTTGATTTAAATGTTGGGTTTCCCACATAAAGTATGGGGAACGGCAGCTATGTTCTTTGATAGTCACAGGACCTGGTTGCATGGAAATGTAAATGAATTGGCCAAATAAAACTTAGGACTGAAATATGTTGAAAAGCCAAATTGTGATAATACTACCTTTCCCCTGTGGACCAATGTAGCTATTATATGTTTGCAGTGAGACTGGGTTGTCCATTAAGTTTGTCCAAAGCACCACCACCACTGGCTGTAAAACAGACTCTAAGCATGATGGTGCCATCGTCCTGCTTGAGACTTTTTTTGGTTTAAAAGCCTCATGACTTGGCTCAAGTTCTGGTGCTCCTTAGCTTATTTCTGAACCTTTAAATCAATTTTTTTTTATCTCAAGGGGAATAGTTTGGGTCAAATAGAATAGTTTTTTATGACGCCTGCTGCTTACGTTTTAATTTATTTCCGTCACTGGCTAAAATGGGCACTAGGTGTAATTTCGTCCAATCAGCTCGGAAAGTTCTGCTGAAGGTCCTTCCGTTCCCCAAAGGGATTGGATGGGAGCAGACCCAGATTTATGATGTGCATAACGTTGAGTGCTGCACATCATAAATCGGGCTGGCCAGATTAGTGACCAACTATCCTATTAAAATTATGGCAGAAACTTCTTAATGACAACAAAAAGCATGGGACTTGTTGAGGTTCATTTATTTGAAAACTAGAGGGTTTGTATGTCTATATTTAGAGAGTATGTATAATTTTACCATGAGAAAATAAAGACTCAAATGCAAAACATATTTGAGCGTATCAAATTGTTTTTATGTATTCAGAGGCAGACCCAAGAAAGCGGATTTGTCATTCCTTGAAGCAGTGAAGCTTCCCAGTGCCCACAGGCGTTTGATATTTTTTGATGGGAGTTTGGCAGTCAGTTATAGTCTGAGAAGCAAGTCATCCCTTCAGTGCACATTTATTTGAATACTCCAGCGATTTAAACTGTGAGAAGAAAGTGAAATATATACCTTGAAGTTAGATGTATTCACTGAGTAAGAAAGATAATCTAAAGAATATAACTAGTTCATACTTTTATATTTTTGTAAAACATTACAAACAAAAAGTAAGATCCCAAGTATGTTAGAAAGGAGCTCTTCAGAGTAAATAATAATAATAAAATAATAATTTAAAAATTTGGACCGTCAGAAATTTCAAGAATACGTTCCAAAATATTTGCTAGATATTTCAGGTTAGCTTCCGGTTAACACATAGACTTTCCGAATGGTGAAGGCTATTAAAGCAACAAGAAAAGACTGTGCAGTAATGCCATTCATAGGAGGATCTCCAGTATGAATGCTGCATCACTTTCTTGACATTTCCACAGCTTATCATCACTTATGCTTGTTCTTTGTATCCTTCTAATCAGCCAACATAACATCAGTTAACACTGAGTTCCCATACCTCCATACAAGCCTTAGATCATGTTCTAGTTAAGTATTATTTTTGTGTCATCTAGCTTGTTTCGTTAAGTTTTAAAAACAGGTGTGTTAACATGGCCTGCATTCCAGGTCTGTATTTGTGCATTTTGGTTGTTTAGGTAGAATGTGTGCACAACTAGAACTTAATCTAAATGGAATTCAGCCTTTATTAATCCATTTGAGTTATGTCCGGTCCCCCCGGTTGACCTGATATAATGAGGCTTGATTCATCCACAAAAGCCCCTTTTACACTGGTTCTACTTTATTTAGACTGCTCCACTCAAAAGTAACATTTCAAATAAAAAAAATTGGTCCTCTTCATCAACAGTGTCTTTGTCTGGTATTTTTTCCTTTCAAACATAGCGGCACAAAGTGAAACTACTCCGGTGTTTACTTCTTGGTTCTTGAGGCAATCATATGAGAGTTCCCAGGGTTGCCAAAAAAAGAGCGCAGCACCTGGTAGGTTATGTTGGCAAAAGAACAGCAGCTTGCAAACATGGAAACCAGTGAGAGAAGTGGACCAGAACCAGAACAAAATACACCTGCATAGTCCTACCCTGTGTAAGTAAAAAGTCAGTGGGGTTGGTGGGAAGTGTATTCGGCTACGTTTCTATCTAATAGCTAATTTGCAGAACAGGTCCCTGTATGACCTCCCTACAACGCCTGGGCATGCTCCAGAAGAGGTGGCGGATGGTCTCCTTAGGATCTCCTTCTAGACCTGGACTAACATATCCGCCAACTCCTGGACAGTCTGTGGTGCAACATGGTGTTGGTGGGTGGAACGAGGCATGATGTCCAAGATGTGCTCAGTTGGATTCATAAACAAATAAATTAAACAATATTTTAAAGTATTCTTGAACGTTCAACTATCTCAGTCATAAAACATGTATCAGAGTTATAGTTTTGCGAGATCCAAATGGAAACCAGATCTCAGAAGCAGAGGAATTGAATGAAAAGCTTTAATGACAAAAAGTACTAGGTGAGCCTAATCGGATGGGGAAGAATGTGAAGCAGGGAGAATGAGAAAGGAAGACTAATTAATACTGCCAAAACAAATGGAGATGAGCCAAGATGCAAAGGATCTACAAGTCAAAAGGTAAAAGCATATCAAGAAGATAACACTGCAAACAAAAATTCCAAGAGAACAGAACAAAATAAATAAATATGAAATTCAACACAAGGGAACAAATGCTGTATGGTAAGACTTAAACAAGAATAACAAACAACACAGGAGAAAAATAACAATAATAACAAACCACAAAAGATCAGAAAATGAAGTGAAAACCACAAGCAGCCATGATTTATACATTATAAAGTCGTTTTTCGCCCTTTTTCCATGTGCACATTACATAATTTCACAGTATTTTTAGCACACTTGATCATAGAGGGAATGTCCTCTGATATTTAATGACGTGACAACATTGCAGATGTATTTTAAAGTCACACGGACACACACCATGCCTACGGTTGTGGCCACAAGCTCTGCCAGTCCTTCCCAACACATCACTGTTACTGTCTCTGCTTCTGTCGCTTACTCACACAGCTCATTCCCAGCTTCGGGTCCCTATCAATGCTCCAAGAATCCTGCTGTCACTCCCTTTACACCACAGAGCAGCACTCTTTCCCTGCCGAGCCCCGCAGCGTTGAGCAGCACAGCTTTCATTCTTGCATGTCAGAGGGGGTGAGAATAGAGGCGCTAGGGTGGTAATGGAACCAGAGACACCAGCTCTCGCTTCAAGGCTGACAAGAGCACAAATGACCAGTGCAAGAGTCTCCCCGTGGGCCAACTCTGAACATGCAGTTCATGTATTTTCTCTTTGGAAATTTCTGTGTAATAAAAGGGGTTTATGTGGTCTTTGAGGTAAGAGATACAACATATCCTCTTGTTTAGAGCATACATTAAACAACTTTCGGATAAAAAAAAAAAAAAAACTTGTTTATGTGAGACTTGAATCAAAAAGGATCATTAAATGAAAACTGGTGCTTTGGTAGCATTTGGTGCAATAACTCGTGCGATAACTCGATATGACTCAGTGTGACTCTTCTTGAAGGGGGGCAGCTTCACATGTTGCCTCCAACAGCAGAAACCCTCCAATGAGAAGGCACCATGGGGCTTCCAGTGGTTTCTGAAGGTTGATGAAGCTGGCCACTTCATCAAATATGCCAACAGTAACCCGTGTAGTAGTTGCGTCATTATTGAGTGTAAGGATAATACAGGGTCTCATAATAATAAGCTGCAGTTTTTAACCAGGACTTGTTTCTTTTGAACAGATTTGTGTGCTCTACTCATTTTATGTAGAAACCTATATTGCAATCTGTTGCATCAAAATGTGCATGTACAATCTGTAATGTCTGATAAGACATTTTCCTGTTTTGATCAATTATTGTGGAAATTGTGAACAAACACATTTAGTCCGATAAGCGTTACTGCATAGGTCTTAAGATAACACAACCCTATATCTCAATTTCCATGTACAATGCTGTCAAAAGGTATCTGCCTCCACAGATTTTCTTTATTTATTACACATAAAACTTCCATGTTAAAACATTCAAGTGATCAGTGTTTACCCACATTTCACAAGCCAAACACTGGCCTGATTGCTGCCTGACCTGTAGAATCAAGAAATCGTTTAAACATACCCTGTTTGACAATAGATAGGAGAATAAAAGATCTAAACAATCAACACATCCCCTAAAGGAATTCAAGAGCATATGAGAAAATCAGTGACATAAATCAGTTTTGGAAGGGTTTCAAGGCCATTTTCAAGGCTTACCACAGTTAGAGGCATTTTTCCTACAAAGGGAAAACATGGAACCAAGGTGTAACTTCCTAGGAGTCACTGGCCTTTTAAAATGACTTTGAGAGCCCAAAGTCATCTGCAATGTTGTCACATCCAGGAGAGCAAAAAAGAACCCAGAACAGCATCCAAAGCTTTAGTGGCCTTGCTAGCTTCAAATAATGTCAGCGTTCATGATTCAACAATAAAATAGAGACTTGCTAAAATGCCCTCTATGGTAAGGCTCCAAGGCAACAATCAATGGCTAATCAAAAACAGACATAGGCAGTAACTACTTTCATATCAGTTACATTTACTAGAGTAACTTTAAATAAAATATTTGTAGCAGCAGTTTTACAGCACCATAACTTTTTTAAGTTTAGTTTAAAGTAAGACCTGTTATTTGTACACATGTGAGCCTTAAGTGCCATTTGAAGGGGAAATTAATATGTAAAGCCACTGGAAGTATTTTGCTCTGTTTTAGCATTATTATCCATCAATCCATCAATCGTCTTCCGCTTATCCGGGTTGGGTCGCAGTTATTAAAAAAGTGACTTGGGGATTTCTTACCTACATTTCCAAAAAAATTGTACACTCTACCTTTAACATTACCTGATCTTACACAAATTGGGCGGTTAATTTTTTTTTTTTACGCCATATGCTGACTTTTATTTATATACAAAGACTGCAAAATTATTAAAGAAATACCTCCTAAATCTTTTTGCACCACCGCCATGGATTAATACGTCCTAACTTCAGTAGATTTTTGTCAAGTACATGACTATTACATTGATTATTGTCATTTTGTCTGTTTTGTTCTTTAAAGAGTAACACAAATGTAAAAATTGATTTTAGCTGGTTAATTAGTCAGGTTAACTGCTCAGGTAACCTCAAAATACAATTAACTTTTTTAAGCATAACAATTAGCACTTTTAGTGCTTTTTGTGACCAAAAATATTTTGAATTTCTATAAATGTGGAAGCCTTTTTTCAACCAGCTGATAGGCTGTGTGCAGCAAAAGGCAGGAGAAGTGCATCATGACATTACTCCACATTCCACATGTCAGGAGAAAATAGAAAATAGAGGTTATGAGCAAATTCTTTATGATCTCATTTCAAAGACTTTAAACTTTTCAAACAGCATAATTGAAGAGTTTTTGTGGTATATCAATTCTAACTTCAAAAAATCTTGGTATTATTTGATACCATATAATTTCCTTTCTGAACTGTATGATTCAGTCAGTTTTATACGTGGGCACTGGATTATGTTCTAAAGTCGGAGTGCAAATTTTGGAAAATATGGAGAATCAAACCATGAGGAAGCAAAAATAATACAGTATATCTGTACCCCACTTTTCAAAAGGAGGAGTAGCTGCTTCACTTAATTAATTTTTAAGGCACCTATAATTTTAAGCATTGGCCAGGATGAGATTCTCTCTGAATCATAACATTAACTGAAAATAACACCTTCTTCACAACTTCACAATATAGAGACACAAAAAAATAATAATGTGTAAGAATCTAAGACTAGCCCTTTCCTATTCAGCTGCCACATTAGGACTTCAGTGAGTATACGGTTCTTTCATATTTCTTTATATTGTGTTGAAGCATTCAAACATTCAAGTGGTTAAGATATTTTAAACGCTCATTCCAATTAAAGTCCAAAGGCAGAACAATGAACATATCCTTGATCCGGTATCCTTTCAGATCCTTCATAGATTAGCTGTCCTTGATTTGAAAAACCGGTGTCTCATTGATGATTCACATGCACTGAAATAAAACCACACTTCATGTGAGAATAGGATAATGGTTGTTCCCATGCAATGATCTGTATTTCTGCCAAATTTCAGTTTCTGCTGTGGAGCCTGAGAATCAACCTCTCAAGAATTATGTTTTTAATTTTATATGATGTCCATTTGCCTCAATAATCTGCTGTCTTCTTCTAGTGAGGGCTTTGTCGTGCAAAACAAACAAAAAACATTAAATGTCAAAAGACATTAATTTAAGAAGAATCAGTCTCAAGTCAGAAGTTAAATAAGGTCAAAATAAAGATTTTTTACAAGCTCAGATGTATTTTAATCTTTGGCTACTAAATCACAAAAATGCTGATTTTTCTTTTAGGTATATTGTCTTGACTGCTGAGAAGTATGTTCATTATTGTATTATGAAGCTGCAATTCTAAGTAGGATTCTACCATAGAAATAAACTTTTTTTCCACATAAGACTGACACTGGTACAACTATATGAATACATTTGCGCTTTGGGTTTACATGTTGCCTAGACTCAATCGTGATTTAGAACAATTTGTGCTTTTCTCCCCCATCGCTGGTATGTATTTATAAACTAAGCTAACTTGGATAAAATTCCTTTCCACTTGCCATCACTTCCAAAATGGAAAGAAAAAAAATCCCTAAAATTTGTTTGATGGACAAATTTGATAAAAATACTGGGTGCCACGGTAAGAATGAGCTGTTAAAGAAAGATTTGGGTTTCTTGCTACTGATCCCTGGAATAACGTTCAACTTGATATACATCAGAAAAATATAGTATCCTTGAATAAATTTAAAACCATGGTAAAGACTCTAAAGAAGAGTCTAAGACACCTTTGTCCCGTTGTTTCCAGGTGTGTTATTTATGCGCTTTACTACGACGATGAGGGATGTTTGTAATTAAAATGTACTCCTGCTGTCTCAGACAGGACGTCTTTGTAAAACAGCTCTGGGTTATTAATGGGCCAAACATTAAGTAAAGGAAATGAAGGAATGTTCTTCGTGTAACTGGCAGGTTGCCGGTTCGATCCCCCGCTCTGACAGTCTGTGTTGTTGTGTCCTTGGGCAAGACACTTCACCTGTTTTGCCTGCTGGCGGTGGTCAGAGGGGCCGATGGTCAGAGGGGCCGGTGGTCAGAGGGACCGGTGGTCAGAGGGGCCAGTGGTGGCGATGTATGGCAGCCTCGCCTCTGTCAGTCTGCCACAGGGTAGCTGCAGCTACTAGCATAGCTCACCACCATCAGGGGGTGAATGTGTGAGTGGATGAATGACTGTAGTGTAAAGCGCATTGGGGTCATCAGAATTGATAAAGTGTTGTACAAGTACAAGCCATTTACCATTTGTTATTGTCCTTAAGAGGCCTGCGGTAGAGTTTGTGGGCTGTTACTTCTACAGTCCATCCGTTACTCTGTTTGAATGAATATCCTCCAGTGCCGTGCCTGCAATGAAATGAATGATTACCGCTAGAGTTAGATTACCTTCAGCCTTTTGTTTCCATAGTTTCCTTTCCTGGTTAATGTTTCTTGCCCTTTTCTTGCATTTATTTTATTTATTTTTTAGTTTGTTGCTGCTTCAGGTATGAAGAGGCATTTCCTGTACCAATTAATCAATTTCAATTTACATAAGTGCAACAATTGTTTCACCTTTACTTTCCGTTCAGAAAAAGGTCTAATTACCGCTGACATTTTGCTGTCCCAAATGCATAAATTTAAATGTATTTTACTGTTTTTGTGTAAATGTGTGCAAAATGTCCAAATATCTATTTTTTTCCCCTCTTAGTGATCTTAAAATGAAGTGACTGTTTAAAATTCATAAAACTATTCATAACATTATAAGTGTTGTTGCTTTTATTGAATACCTTGGCTTTGGTATACTGCTATGAATACCATTGCAGCTTAGTTTGCCTCAGAAAAATAACAACACTACAGCCTTTTTAATAGTTTTGTTGAACATTTAATGAAGCAAATTAGTTTAACCTAAGTTAAAAGACTCTGATACCGCAATAAATGTTGAATAATGAGAGATGACTTTGATACCTTCATTTGCAATAATCAGGTTCAATGCAAAAACTCATTAGACCTGATGTCAGGTCATTTTATAAAATTATTCTACTGGTTTTAATTAATCACCAACAGTCATTCCTCCATTGTAATACATTATCTGTGCCCTGTGGGGTATACACAGTGCTCAAAGATGTTCAAAATTCATTAGCTAATGAAAAAGTGATAATTGTCACTTTGGATTGTGCATCTATTGTTAGGTGCTGCTGATTGGGGCACTTAGCATCCAGTACCAATGCTGCTTTAATCAACTCCTCTGAGCTAAAATACCAAGATAACCTGTAGAGTTAAAAAGCCAGCATCAATTAGATTAAATTTTAGCTGGATTCCATTTAATAAAAATAAAAAAACAGGATGTGTCTTTCCTTGTTAGACATTTAGCTTGTTTTCTTTAGATTTATTATAACCACATTCCAGACCTAAGTGTAACAAGACTAAGTCATTCTGAACAAATCTTTCCAGTTTTATCCTGAAGTCAGCAAATTGTTTTATTAATAGTTTTGCCCTGCGATAGACTGGTGACCTGTCCAGGGTGTACCCTGCCTCTTGCCCATTGACAGCTGGAGATAGACACCAGCACCCCTCGCGACCCCAAAAAGGGATAGACGTGTTAGAAAATGGATCGATTGATAGTTTTTCCATGTGTTTCTCATTGAATTCTTTAAATAGTGAACAGTAAGTTTTTGGGTGTGGGACCACCATGTGTGGGTTCACAAGAATGAGACAAGAAAAGAGAAGATTTTAACTACATCTAGAATTGATTAGACTAAAGAGCTGTATTTTCACACATCAAAAACATGTTTTAAGAAATCTGCAATCAGTCCACAATGACTCAGTTCAGGTGAGACCTGTCCACACAGCGGTTTTAGTGCTTCTCCCAGTCTAAGGATAACCTAATTCCAAAAACGCGTCAAGAATATTTTGGTGTTTTATATTGTAGAAATAGAAAGGAGGATTCAAGTAATTATACTTCGAGTAATTCACTTCATGTTTGAAATATTAATAAAAGGCAAATGGCCATTTGCCTCCACATCCGAGACCATGGTCTAGAACCGGAAAAGGGTAGAGTGCCTTCTCCGGGTTGGGGAGGATGTCCTGCCCCTAGTGGAGGAGTTCAAGTATCTTGGGGTCTTGTTCACGAATGAGGGGAGGATGGAGCGGGAGATCGACAGGCGGATTGGTGCAGCGTCTGCTGTGAAGCGGGCGCTGTACCGATCCGTTGTGGTGAAGAGAGAGCTGAGCCAAAAGGCGAAGCTCTCAATTTACCGGTCGATCTACATTCCTACCCTCATCTATGGTCACGAGCTTTGGGTCGTGACCGAAAGAACGAGATCCCGGATACAAGCGGCTGAAATGAGTTTTCTCCGTAGTGTGTCTGGGCTCTCCCTTAGAGATAGGGTGAGGAGCTCGGTCATCCTGGGAGGACTCAGAGTAGAGCCGCTGCTCCTCCACGTCGAGAGGAGCCAGTTGAGGTGGCTCTGGCATCTGGTCAGGATGCCTCCTGGACGCCTCCCTGGTGAGGTGTTCCGGGCACGTCCCACCGGGAGGAGGCCCAGGGGAAGACCCAGGACACGCTGGAGGGACTATGTCTCCCGGCTGGCCTGGGAACGCCTTGGGATTCCTCCTGAGGAGCTGGCCCAAGTGGCTGGGGAGAGGGACGTCTGGGCCTCCCTACTGAAGCTGCTACCCCCGCGACCCGACCCCGGATAAGCGGAAGAAGACGGACGGACGGACGGACGGACGGACGGACGGATGGACGGACGACAAATTGCCATATAGTTTAGATTGGAACAAAAATCTTTCATGAGATACCAGCTTCAGAATCATTAGCTGCATGCTTGTTCCTTGTTCGGTTCTGCTTGCTGGCTGCACATTTGCACTTCTATTGTCTCTGTGTCTGGTGTGTTTAGTTTATTATTGAGCAGGGAGAAATTAAAGGTTTTTGCCATTTTTATTTAAAAAAAAAGGTTTTAAATTTGTGCCCCCTTAGTACTTTCTACGTGACATTATTGGCCCCCATGGCAAAAAGTTTGGACACCCCTTTATTTAACGCATAGTGTTGGATGCAATGTGAATTTTTGGCTCTTTATAGCTACCCTGTTTTGAGCAAACTTTCCTTTTATGCTTATTAGATCTATCATTACTGTTGTTTTGTATTGAAAAAATTGTGCTGTCACTATTTTATCCCTGTTGTCACCATTTAGTCCCAACATTTACTATCTAAATGTAAACAACTTTGCTAGAAACTTGTTCTGAAAAGCACCCTGGTGCAACATCTATCCTTTTCACCAGTTTAGTTTTGGGGCAGCTGGACTTTTATTCAACTTTGATATAAATATGAATATCTGTACATACAAAAGGCATAATCCAATTCACTTTCAGTCTGTTTTATTCATATAGCATCAATTCACAAGAAATATCTTAAGACACTTTACAAAAAAAAAAAAAAGAAAAGAAAGAAAGCAAAAAAATCTGTTGGTGAAAAAAAACAACAGAGTAATACATCCTCCTTCATATTTTCACAGCTCTTCAGACACATTTTGGTAGTATCAGCTTAGTATATGTGTATTGTGGCTCACAACGCCATCTATCACTTATTTTCCATTACATTACATTTTCCCATATGTTGGCAGACACTCTCACATCCTTTCAACGTCACTCCGGATGTTTTCTTTCTAATTTATTTCATTGTTTGAAATAGATATTTTCCTAAATCACAGGCCTCTTTATACATCATCGGGAGAGACAATGACATTTAAGATTGGGGCTGTATGTTATCAGTGCTTCAATAACAAACAATTATGTTACTCTCTGAACCTTTTCCATGGTAATTATCACTCCAGAGGAAAGCGATTTGGTGTGTTTTTATTCATAGATTGGCAAGAGCTTAGGGTCTGAATAGTGAATAATGGCTTTCTAATGACAATATTAACCTTCTGAACAGACAAAAGTGCTTAATACCTCATTGAGAACTGTAATGTCAGAGGTCAGGTGCTCTCAGCGACGTGGGGGGAACGACGTAGAAAAAAAAAATGTGTGTGATGATTTCTGGAGAGAAAACCAAGGCTAAAATAACTATGAGGCAATGAAAAACACAGATCTGTTTCTCCTGATTTTAGTTAACTGTATAAACTCAGTATTGTAAGGGTATTAATATTGTGAGGACAGAGTTTTCTGCATTTTTAACTAAGGAAGCAGTAAAGTAGAGCAGGCTAATGTTTGTTGCAATACATTCCACAATAGGAATTTTACCATTTATAGATGTATTTTTTATGTGTGTTTAATATTAAAATTAGTTACAATTACTTTTTCTACAACTGTGGCTCATCTATGTATATCAATGTGGCATGTGGCAGACTGACAGTCCGGTAATGAAATACAATTTGTTTTATAATATATAGATTATTTTGACCTTTTCTTGCACAGGACAAAATGCTGACTTTCATTTGTATAAAGAATTTAACTAGAAGAAGCATTTGCTGCTCTCAGAAAGAGTTAAACTCACACTAAGCACTTCACAGTTGCAAATACAGCAGACGGAAAAAAAAAATCTCCTGCAAGTAGAGTGTATGCAGAAAATTACAGAACCACACAGTTCTAGTGGGTCATGGTAAGATGGTTGAGAAAGATGACTTTTCTAGGAAGTTGTTTTTTGTTGTGAGAGTTTATTATAGGCCGTCAAAAACTACTTTATTGTCATACAACTAACTTTCTGCATACAGCAGGCATTTTAAGCTTTGAGGTATTAGCTTTTGTGTTACAGAACGTTTGTTAAAAATAATTATCTATGAAACCTAATTTAAAGAATAAAGCAAAAAAATGCTAAGCGTTTTTACTAAATACCAAAAAAGTTAAAAAACAAAACAACCGGACTTTTTTCCGAATTTTGAAGATGTTTCGCTTCCCATCCAGAAAGCTTTCTCAATTCTAATGTCTGGATTAGTGCGGAGTGCCAAGCTTTATATTATTGCCCAAAAAGGCCTTGTTATGGTTTAGATAACATGCAAATTAAACTGAAACTGGTCCACTCCTTGTCAATGGGGCGTCGTTAGGGTTATCGCTGGTCTGGCTTACAGGGGAGATGTGATCACCTGCATGGAGGTGAGGATTGAGGTGACACTTTGCAAGAATCAAACCTATCGCTGTGTTGTAAGTTTTTGAAAATTTAAACCTGAGTCTTCCTCCGCTGTTTAAAGTTGTTTTTTCTCTTTCAATGTAAATGGCTTCATTCACCCCCCTTCCTTCTTTGTGCAAAATGTGAACATTTTGGTCTTCAAAACAGTGTCCTTTGTCCTTAAGGCTTAGGTGGACAGCAGAGTCTTGTCCTGAGGAGGTAGCTCTCCTGTGTTGAGCCATGTGTCTGTGGAGAGGTTGACCTGGATGACTGAGAATCTTCACCAGCGTTTTTACTAAATGCCCCTTCAAAAAGGATGGTGATCATATTATAATCTCTACAACGGAACAGTCTCGTGCCAACAACCATGCAATGCTCACTCACTTCAATCCCTTCTTTTCCCATTCTAATTTTAATGGGGCCTGCATTGCAATGCAGGGGAGAGCAGTGAATTGCATAGTGAAGCCAAGTCAAGCTGACCCTGACAGACCCACAGAGCCATTGGCTCTGGTCGGACCGTATGCACCACATAGCAGGCCCCTTCTAATTTTTTTTCAGAAATGCTGTAGTAATATATATATATATATATATATATATATATATATTGTCTTTTTTACTTTCAGAAGATGACAACAGATGCTTTGTATACAGGGCAGTATTCTTGTAGTTCAATAGCACTGATATACAATCAGTCTGAATACTGAATACCCAACCTCGTCTGAGACGTCTTGATGCAGTGAGGATACAATTTCTCTTGTGCCGAGACATTTGAAATGTACTTGTCAGGTCAAGAATGTGCTGTGTCTGAAAAAAAAAATCCAATTGTAAGGTGATGAAAGTGAGTAATTTAGATTCACGACACAAGAGTACAATCAGTTTCTCTCTGTTGTGAAACTGGGAGCAGATGCATGGAGTGAAAGGTGACATTTTACATAAACAAATAAATTGAATTTCTTGGGAGCTGCATCTTTCCATTTTTCCTAAAAAGATAAAGCTACAGCTCCCATTATTTACAAATGTCAATGGAAAATGATATTCAGCACAGAAGACAGAAAAAAAAACCCATAATGCTTCTTTTCTAGCTCAAATGCACCCAAAGAAATGGTCTGATGCAAGAATCAGCGGAGCATTGGGGCATGATAAGATGACTTTATTTTACTAATGCATGGCTTCTTTCAAACTAGGCAAATTAAAAATTCAGGCTGAGTCTCATCCACTAAGTCTGAGCCACCTTTTCAAATTTGCAACAACTGAGAAAAAAAAATACTTTGAAGATACACGCTTTGAAAGACGCTATGTTAGTACTTTGGCACTAGTGAAATAATATCTTTTGACTTTCCTATCTTTCTTGAATAAGAACATTGGCGTCGTTGTGATTTCTCTTTCTTATTGTGTAACACTGCATGAGTTGAGAGACTATTGCTTTATGTCAGGATTCTTGTTGCCATTATTTACCCAAACTAATCTAGAAATCTGCTGGCTCAAATCACCTGTTATTGTCATAACACCAAACTCTGCAGGATAGCAAATAAAGTGAGCAAATTAATTTCCTGTCATACTGTTCCACTCACAATGGTCACTTCATTTTTGGCTGTTTAGCTCTGATCCCTCCAGACAACTGAAAATGTAAAGTGAAGCTAGTCAGAAATAAATGTCCATTATAAAGTAAATGTGATTTAGGTTTACAATTACAAATAGGTATTAACATATGATCAGGGCTGAGGAAAATACATTTTACAACAGGAAATACAAAGCGAATGCATGTTCTGTTTAGTGTATTTAGTATCAATAGTAGTTTCATATTTCAGGTAGCACATTTTGTGAAATTATGAAGCTATGGTAAGCTGAGTTTCAGTGTTGCTTCCTGTTGCTTCCTAATACATTGCAAAAAGCAGTGCTTCAGAAGAATGAGATTTATCTCACTTTCCTTTCTTACTTCTGCAGGTTAATGACCTATATTATAATTATATATTAATGTGTTTCTGCTACATGAAAATTTATTTTTGCATAGAAGGAGAAACATGTTAAAGGATTTAATTCAGCCTTATTCTACCTGGTTCTGCACTGTTTTTTTTCCTGGTTCAGTAAAAGGGTCCTAAAAAACAAAAACAACTGCCTCTGTCAGCAGCCTCTACAAATTGATTTCACCACCAGTTTATCTGACAAACCTGTCATTTCCATTGTACATTCACCTTGTCAACCGGCCTGCCCCCCCCCCTTCCCCCCTCCCCCCTTCATTGAATCATGCTCAGATACCCTGGGCTGCCGACGTCCCTCCCCCTGCAGCCAGCCACCAAAACAATCAGTAAAACCAACTCTTCTTTGATTACCTTGTGTTAACTCTCCCTTTCCAACGTCAAGATAGTTATCCTCCTTTTCTTCTCCCTTACAGTGGATCTGGACAGCAAATCCGCCTCCATTGTCCTCACGAGAAATCCTAACGGTCTGTGTTTTCTAAAAATAACTTCTTTTAGCAAGTCTGGGTCAGCTACTTGGTATATATTGGTAGACTACTGAATGCAGCAGGGAGAGATGGATGGGTTGCCATTCTGGAAGCAGCTGCTTTGTGTAATGACTGGAAGACAAACTGACTTCTTTTGTTGTTCAGTCAAGTCTGAGTGATGTTTCCTCTTTCCCTCACTACACTTCTGTGTAACGCTGAGAAACCGCTTTTGGTTTCTTTAAAATATCTTTGCTTGTGATGATATTTTTTTTTGCTTCACATCCAAGTTTGTGTTTCAGGCTTGTTGTTGTGAATTTATGCATGATCTGTACCAGGTAGATAGGTCATGAATAGTTGACTATCTTTTGGGTGATTTCTTTGAGACTTTTCAGTTTGAATTAGTTTCTAGCGAGACTACCCAGATTTCTGGTAAAGGCCAAAAGCTTCTCTTTTCAACATCACTGCACACAATGTTTCTCTTCATTTATCATGCCAGTCAAATGTATCAAACATAGTGACCCTGGTAGCTAAGGCAGAAGGAAAACTGTGGGCTACACGCAACATCACATACAGGACGCAAAAATGCAAAAGGCTTATTTATTTAGGTAATAGTAATTTTTGAGCCGGACCGAACAGGGTTCTGAATCCATGTGTCCAGCGCTGTCTGAAAGGGGAGAGGAACCGTTAGAGGAGGCGAGGAGTTCAACTCAACGTAAATGTAGAATGACCGGAGGAAAGGAGTAGGGCTTACTGTTGGGGTTTGTAGAAGGCATGGAAGGAGGAGTGAAGTTCACGGAGGTTAGTTTGGGATGTGAGACAACGGAGCGGTTCTTGTGTTCTAGGTGGATTTTGTGGAGGCTTGAGTTGGTCAGTTCTTGGGTTTTTGGATGGAGCTGGGGTCTCATGTACAAACCATCCATATGCACAAAAAATCATCAGTCATAACTTGGGATGTACAAAGCTGAAGTGTGTCAATCGACAATAACAAGCTACAGAGTAGTAAAACTCACCTTAATATGCTGAATTTTGACTCCACTCAGTCAAAGCAGCCACTGGCCAGAAAGCTTGTAAGCGCAGAACAACATCATCAGGCCTAGATTCGGTGGTTTACGCTCATCTGCAACCCAGCGATCATTCTTTCAGGGATGAAGATGCTCTCATCCTGGTTAGGGATTAACATCGATTTGAGAGAGGAGCAAAGGAAGCCATTTTTATGAAGAGAGACCGGCCGTTGTTAAACAGTGGTAGAGGTCTCATGATCCTATTGCCCCCCCCCTCTCACAATGCTGTTAGTGCGAGTATATGAGTCAGTCCTCTGGGAACAATAAGTGGGCATCAGAGCACTCACGATCGGTTGGTAGGCGGATGGTCCTCTTTTGTATGTGAGCAACCGGTTTTGATTGTCATCGTTCAACTTGTTGATCCACTGTGCGAAGGTACTGCTGGTAAGGCTGAGTTTACCTTTAACTTTTCAGACTGAAGAAGTCTCTCGGAGAATAGACAAAACTTTTCAACAAAGAAGAGCCCGTCCAGAAGAGGTACTTTATTTTTATTTATATACCTGGATTGTGGAGATGCGTCAGGACCCATTCAGTTGTTTTAATTAAAGGAGCATCAAACCTAATGTTCTTTTTGAGTTGGAGCTGTTATGGTCTAAACCTTTTTTGCTGAAACTGAATTACACTTAGCCCCATACAATAACACTACACACCTCAACAAAGTATGGCAACAAAATCAATCAGATGTAAACATAAATTGTCCTCTGTGTTTGTCACGTGTAGATGTAAATGTACATTTGTCTGTGCACTGAGGATGATGAACTGCATGCAAATCGTCAAAGTGGCCCCTTCATCGTCACATGGATAAGGAAAGGTGGTGGATCAGCATATTAATTCCAAATAAATCAAGAGTGATGATTCCTTAGCTGGACAAGGTGTAAACAATGACATGTCCATAAGTAGCTGCGTAAAAGGACATGTAATTATGGGACAATGGTAACACTGGCAGTGTTATAAGAAATTGTCAAAGAACAATTCAGTGGGATTGTGTGTTCAGAAATCCTACTGACCTGCTGGAAAATGATGATGAGCAGCTCATTAGCTGCTACAGATTACCCAGGACACTTGGAGCCATGTGTAGAATTGGCACCTACGTTTCAGAAGGACACTAGAAGTAGTTGTATTTTTCCAGTGCCGGTTCAAATATATTGAGCTAAAAAGTAGCCACTATGTTGGTATAGCTTGCAACCGGAGCGTTTCAGAGCGAGCTAGCCGGAAGGTTGGGTACGCCACAGTCATCTCTGTGTCGTGCCTGCAGTATGGGGCGGTCTCATCCGTATGCTGCCCAGATATATAGTTACCCTACACATTGGATGAAAAGGTAGAAATTAAATTAATATTTGCAGTGGGGAGCCGATTTACAATTGTGATTGGAGCTACTGACTGCAATTATGTCTAGAAAATGAATTAATTTTGTGAATAGAAAGCAGTTCTATTCAATAAATGTTCAAGTCATATGTGATGCACAAATGTGCATAACAAATAAACAAAGTGGCACGATGGCCTGGTGAAACACAAGATTTCTTAATACTGTGGCAAAGTACTACTGGAAACACAAATCCAAGCAGGAGCTGTTCATGATGGCTGGCTTCTAGGTACGTTTTATAATTTTACATTCTGAATCAGTTTAGGGGTTTCATTGTTCCTCACATGGCGTGTTTGGTGACAGTCCTAATACAAATATAGAAAACATCTTCACACATGCGTTGCAACTGTCTTCTTAACATCCACCTTGATGTCGGACCGCTTTTTTATGTCAGCCACAGATCTGCCTTCTGCTCCTGCCGTGTTTACAGCATTTGCCACATTCTGCCACTTTGTTTGATTTCATTACTGATACCATGGAATGAATGCCAAATAAGGTTGCACATCTTGCCTCCACCTCCGACACTAACACCTCTATTTCACATTCAGTGAATCTCCTCCTCCCTGCTTTACTGACAACAGCCTATTGCTATGGCAATTTGAACATGTGGTGGGAGCCTACCGGGTATTTATAGCATTTTGCATATTTTTTGTAGAAGAGGCTGGGGTGGTGGCAGGCTGCACGGCCAAGGCTGCATGACCCAGTCTCTACGCAGATTAGGATGTATGACAAATAGGTGTGCAGTAACTTGTGTACATAGGTTTTCATATAACTGAATTATCTCCCATCTTTAAGGGCAGATACCAGATGAAGACTGGGGAGCCTGAAACCTGGGACTAGACTCTGGACACTGGATGTCAGACTGGAACTCTGGAGACTGGAACCAAGAGTATGCGGGCTAGAAGCCGGATTGGGCCCTGCAGGCTGGAACCAGGGGTTCTCAGGCAGGAATACAGCAGACTGGCACCAGAACCTTCAAGGTTCAAGGTTACATTATTTATACCCATAGGTGGAATTATTTTGCAGGGGGTTTAAGACACACACATACCCACTTACACTATGCAAAAACATACCCAAAACCATTTGCATGCTCAAAGTGCTAGAGGCTCCATGAGTCAAAATATAGCAGGACACATAAGAGGGCGTGGCTTAAAATAAAAATAAATAAAAGGACAGATAAACACACATCACGTTAACACACTGGGCTGTAATCAACAGTTCTTTAAAAGGAATACGATTGTCCAATAAAATCCATGATGGTAAAATGGTAAGGATTTATATAGCGCTTTAACTAGTCTGAAGACCCCAAAGCACTTTACACTACAGTCATTCACCCATTCATTCACACCCTGATGAGCTATGTCAGTAGTAAAAGCTGGTCTGGGGCAGACTGATAGAAGCTGCCAACAGGCACTGCGGGTGAAGTGTCACCCGCAGTGCCTGTTGGCAGCAACCGAGATGGTCAGAGTGGGGAATTGATCCAGCAACCCACCATTTACAGGATGAACTCCCTAACTCCTGCGATACTGCCGTCCCAATAAAAAAAATCCCTAAAAGTCCTGTGAGGGCTGCAAATAACATTTCCTTAAACAAAGTAAGATAGTCCTCTAAAATCCCTAAAAATCCATTAAACAATGTTAAAATCTTACACGAGTGCCAGCTCTGTTTCAGCTTGCTCATTTTAGTAATCACAGTGGGAAAAACCTTAAAACATCTGGTTCCACATTTAGGGACAAAGAACCTCCGTCTGGAGGGAACAAGCTGCAACTCACAGTGAAGGGGATGCAAATCATCTTTTAAAACAAAAGAGGCTATACGCTGTACCTGCCTGATGTACAGGGATGCACCTCATTGTTGGGATTCTCTAATCAATCTAGATGACAGTTTAACAATCTGCTGAAGAGAACTCCTTTCTTTCATTCTTGTAGACTGGACGCAGAAGCTGGACTCAGAGGACTGGACCCAGAAGTCTGGAGACTGGATCCCTGTAGACCACGGAAGAGCTCTGACTGAAAGTGTCCGGTCCGCTGGAACCCACAGTGGAGCTCAGAGAGGAACCCACGTCAGGGCTCTGAGTACTTGGAACCTCAATGGGGCTCTAAAGACTTGGCACCAAAGTGGCACTTGGGAGACTTGGAACCGCTGAGGAGTTCCAACAAGAAACCTGGTAGAAACCCAAGGAGAAGCACAGAGTTGAGAGGCACGTCCACCTGGACACCCCCATCGGAGAATCCAGGATTGAAAATGGGTGCTGCCTGGACCCCTGCTTTGTCCAACTCATTGAGTACATCTGGACTCCCTCACCTGTGAACTCAGGAGCATGGTTGTGAGGTGGACCTGTTTGGACCTCCTTATTGGCAAACTCAGGAACTTAGACATGAGGAGAGTCTACCTTGATACCCACATTGAAGAACACAGGATCAAGATCGTGAAGCCGGAGACTCAGGAACAAACCTTGAGCAGGACTGTAGGTGGTGATGAAAATGATACTGGGGCTGATTGAGCCAGGAGCGTAGAAGATGAGGATGGAGAAGGTGTCTGAGCCGGGGGTGTAGATGAGATGACTGAGCATGCTCCGGTGCTCTGAGGCGGCTGAGTGGGCACTGGTGCTCTGAGGTGGCACCGAGCAGGCTCTTGTGCCCTCCAGCAGTTCAGGACAGATTGTGGAGGCAGTGGCTGTGGGGAACTCTTCTGTTGCGTCTGGTACAGAAAACCCTGCTGTAGCTGCTGCTGTGAGGAACTCTGCTATGGTCAACGACAAGGAGAGCCTATTGCGGCAACGCCATCTGCTGCGGAAAAACACTGTGGCTGCAGTGTCAGGAGAAATTATGCTGGGTGAAGTAGAGAACTGACGGCGGCATGTACTGCATGCAGAGGCAGAGAGAGGGTTAATTAATTAATTGACCTTAATTCATTGCAGATGCAAACTGCAAGCTGCACTGGTCCTTGCTTGCTTCGATGCAACTTCCTTATAAAAGGTCTAAGAATGTAAAGCATGGAATGCTATCTAGTGTCCAGAAATTGTAGGCTGCAGTCAAACACGGGACATCCTGGTTAATACAGAACAGTTGGCAACCATATCACCCAGTCACCAGAACGGGGCACATTAAAGAATGAGGTTTGGCAGAGAAAACAGGCAAAGTTCATTTGGGATAGAAAAATTTGGTTATCATTTATTACTATCATTATTATCATTATTTTACTGTTATTTTGAAGCTGAAATCTGGAATTAGGTTACGCGCTACCACTCTTGTGTCTGATGCTAATGTGCTTTGGGTTGTGCTTTACGGTTTTAACAAATTCTATTCCCATGAGGATTTAAACAATGGTCTGCTCATTATGCTGAGATGTTTAAACAAGCTCCCTGATATCCATTAGATGCTAACGTTAACAGATTGCTATAAGCCAAGTTAAAAAGTTACAGGTTGTTTTAATATAATGCTTGTTTTGTTCGCTCCACAATCGTTTGATGATGCCATGAGTGTTCGTTTAACTTAATGAGGAACATTAATGTTGATTAAAGGTATTTTGTGAAACTCAAAAAGGATATTATGAAGCTCGCTGCATTGTTGTTAGCTATGTAACGTGTGCTTCCATCCTAATTTCTGGTTGTCCGTCTCTTTAAAGCTTTCCTCCTCCACCTTAAGTTACAATAATTATAGACTATAATAGAAAATCAAATGTCTGAAAGGTTATTGATTTTTTTATCAAATCATTAGAATATTATTTTCTTAAATAATGTTTTATCTAACTCTGAGTTACTTTGTGAATGGGTTTAACACAAGCCAATTGTTAATTTGGCTTGTGTTAATTAGTTAAGCTAATTTGACCTCATTCTAAACTCTTTAAGATGAACTTTGGTTCTCTAAATGAAAGATCCTCACTGAACTTCAAAATCACTGAATCATTTTTATGATAATGGTTTTCACCCAGTTTTATTTGACCCTTCTTATTTATTTTTTGTATGTACTTAGTTTCTTAGTTTATTTAATCTTAATTTTGCTAGTTTTAGATAAATTTCACTAGCCTGGAGACTAAAGCTATTGATTGAAATAGGTGTGACTTTAAGTTGAATTTATGTTAATAAATTCCTATATTTAAATATAAGTTTCACATATTTATTCCATGGCTCCATCTGAATACATCTTTTGGATAAGGACGTTTTAGCCAAAGTGGAAGTCCGTCAATGGTCACCATGATAAGTGCTGTCCGAATAGTGAAGTCAGTAAGAAAGGAGGTAGGAAAAGGAGCCTGTATGCTTCCTCTCACTGCTAATTTAGCATAGTAACCTCGTGATGTCCCTTACCAGCGCTAAGGAGCTATAAGGAATCCCACAATCCTTTGCGTGACATGATGTATAAGCAAAGCCCCCTCACGGAAATTAAGGAAAATATCCAGAGAGCAGAGAGCACGTACTTTGTAGTTCATTTTCAGGAGGCTGTAGGTCGGGATTTGACTAGAGTCATCCATATGCGTTGGCATCGTGTAATGATGTGAGAGTTAAAGGCTATCCAAAATTGGCACAGCTGTCTGAAGCTCCTTTCCTTCCCAAGAGTTCTTACTGTTGACCCCATAAAAGCTCAAGGAACTAGAGCTAGGAACAGGAGCTAGGAGCTGTAATTAGATGTTTTCAGATGCAGTCCATATCTATGCAGAGTTTGCTGTTAGAGAATGCTAGAGCTTAAATCCCTCTTTCACCTGTTGTCCTAATATCAAAGGCAAATTGGGATGATATTCACAGAACAACACCTGACAGACCGGGGGTTATTTGATTAAATATTAAATAGCTTTAAAACATTTAATTGTACAACAGTTGCAATGATGGTTAACCAGTAAACAGTGATTTGTTTTTCTTTGGATATTGACATACATGATCCACGGCATGGCAATAAATGGAAACTAAGGGGGTGGTGTGCCAATGAATTGTTAATGACCAGGCTCTGCCAACTATATGGTTAATGTTTCACATTGAATGGCCTGAATAAACATGTCCTGTTTTATACAGCAACATGCTCACCAAACATTAGTATGCACAATGTTCTGTCTTTCTGGATGGAAGTAGATGTTATCCTTTTTCTGGGATTATACAATATTTAAATGTATGATAAGGTCATTCAAGTTTTTCTCTAAAAAAGTATCCTAATAGAGCCATCAAGGTCCCATAGCAATGACCTTCCCCATGCTAAATGACTTTAATTTATTTTTTCCAGTTAATCGCTACAAGAAATATGATTCACCCACAAATTTTAAAATGCAACACTTCAGCAGGAATTTTAGCTTTAGATGAAGGAGATAACAGATTTGGATCCTTTAATTGAATTGTGCAGAACTTAATTTTTATTTCTATGTCATTTGATCTAGAATCACAATGTGCTGCCACTTGTCACAGTACCCACCACCACCACCACCCTCATCCTGTTTTTGTGTGCAGCATGCCTTAAAGATAAAAAAACTAAAATAAATCACTCTGAAATTGTGCCGACAACTTCTTAATATGACATTTGGTGTGGGTAATAGGTAATAAGTCAGGCGAGGTAGCCACCAAACCTGTGGTTGAAGTCTGTGAGCTTCTATAAATGGATGGAAATTAGTGTTTAGTGGTGTGTAATCAGAGGGTTTTAGGGAGGACATGATGAATAATTCACATCATCCCTCCCTCCTGTTTTCTTCTCTGCCATGGACACAGACATACATATTCTTAGAGTTTAACTAGAACTGCATCTTGGGCTTTGCTGAAGATGATTTCTAAGTTATTGTTTTTTTTAATAATAATAATTGTATTTAGTTATAAATTTGTTATACTTGTTTGTAACTCTGCTATCTTTGTCACGTTGTAGTCAAAGTAAGTGGGATAGTGAAGCATAACTATATGGTTAATATTTCATTTCTGGTCGTCCGTCTCTTTAAAGGGATCCACGATTAGTTGAAGATGTTGGCCTAACTTTGCTTCAATTTTGCTATTAACTTAAAAAAAAACGCTCTGTGATATGTAACAACTCCTAATTACTTCAAAAAATTGTATATAATTTATTATATTTGTCACCCATGGAGGTCGCCATTTTTTCACCTGCGCAATGCATGCTGGGTTGATGACGTGGTTAGGTCCCACTGGACTGGAACCTACAGAGTAAATGCAGGAAGGCTAACATTACCCGATTTTTTAAATAATTTTATTGTATTGCATTTGACTGGTGTAAATTTGGACAATGCCACACTGTGTCACTTTTGGCAGTAATTTCAAAACAGAAAAAGTGAGGAGGGTCTTCATTGCTTCCCACATGAAAGAAAAAGAAGAGAGCAATCGGAAAACGCCGTTGGACGAATAAAACTTCAGAAGGACCCAGATTTGTACTCTTAACACTTCTCTCTAAAAGACTTTGAGTCATTTGTACAAACAAAACTGATTAAGGAGTTAACAGGTGGGCGTTACCCTCGCAAGAAATTTTTTTTTTCCCGTGCCTACTATTTTTATCCGTGAAGCGCCTAAAGCCGCTACCTTGTGAGTTATATCAGAGACAGAAAACACTGGAAGCCTTTTTAAATAACGAAGGTCGCACCTCTGCCGCTGGTACCGAATGTGAAATCATGTACCTGACACCAGATCGAAAACCAGGTCCTATATAGGTATTAACTGACTGAAGACCAGACCGATCAGATCCTAAGCAAGTGTTATTGGACCTGGCACTGGACACAGAGCACTACTTGCCGGATCACAAGGTCCTACCAGTGTCATTAATCGTTTCTTTATTATTATTATTATTATTATTATTATTATTATTATTATTATTATTATTATTATTAACACATTGTCATCAATTTCAGTGTGCCCCGGTTCACACTGAAAAGGTTTAATATAACTCATTGCTGTTTTTGGGCTGGGCAGAGCTGGCACTAAAGGACCTAGCATATGTCATTTACCCAGAATGAATTGCAGCATAAACAACATGGCGACATCCGAGTGACAATATTTCATAAAATTTCTAAAAACTGAACAGCTTACAGTATTTTTATTGTATTAGTTTTACGTCTAAAATAGTTATTTCTCAAATAAAGTATATTGTTACAACTAATTGTGGATCCCTTTGAAGCAGGGGTCTCAAACTTCAGTGCTCGAGGGCTGGTGTCCTGCAACTTTTAGATTTCAACCTGGTCCAACAAACCTGAATCCAATGGTATAAAAAGCTCCTCTGGATGAATTAAGGTTCTACAGAGTCTTGGTTATTTGACTCAGGTGTGCTGGATCAGGATACATATAAAAGTTCACGAGACCGGCCCTCGAGGACTGAAAGACTGTTGATTTTTAATTATGCAAATCATTGTGAATGGTTTGAACACATGCTAGTGGTTGTTCAAACTTGGGTTTTGCTGAAGATGATTCCTGAGATTTTGTTTTACAATAATTGCCTTTATTTAGTTAGTTATTTAGATTGAAATTTTTAATAATTTTATGTAACTTTGCTGTCTTTGTCACGTAGTAGACAAGGTATGTGGGATGGTGAAGCATGACTATATTTGATTGTCAGATAGTTAATTCTTGACCCCATAAAAATTACTGTAGAACAGAAAAGAGTGCTATCTCCACAAAGTATTTGTTGAATCCAGATTAAAAAAAAAACACACACTTTTTCCAGAAAGCAGAAGGTTGTAAATGCCATAGTTAAAACTCCTAGTTGAATTTTGTTTTGCCTAATTTTAAATAAAAATTATGGTACTGTTCTACCGTATTCACGTACGGTGGTGTCAACTCTCACCTGCTCCTCCTTTGTCTGTACAGCCCTTTTCAGATCATCGTTGCAGCAAACACAACACCACCTTTTCTTCTTTCACATCATACAACTAGATCTGCCGAGATCCCAGGCATTGTGAGCTTTCAGATCATGTAGCTGGGGTTGTGGAACCAAACGAGCATGACCTATAACTCAAACCATTATTCTGCAGTTTTGGCAGCACACTACTCCCAAAGGAATGGCTTTAAATGTGAGACAATAAAAGGAATATTACTGCATAAAAAAGATCCAACAGTTTGCAAATTTTGTATCACAATTATTGTAATGAAACTTAGGCATTAATGTTATGATTATTTGTACTAGTAGTAATATTTTTCATAGGTTCAAATCTGAATCATCAACACTTCTCATGTATGGTATCTGTTGGGGATAAATTACAGTTTTTTCAGCAAGCTTTCTGGAAATACACTTGTACTCCTGCACCAACATGAAGGTATTGTTCCTAGATTGTAATGCAACATGCCTGTGCCTGTTTTCAGTT